>NC_059221.1:49577751-49685251 GCF_020615455.1 Coregonus clupeaformis | reverse complement strand
TCTCTCTCTCTCTCTCTCTCTCTCTCTCTCTCTGCCCTCCTGGTCTCCTGTCACTCCTCCAGGCCCTCCTGGTCCATGGTCCAGGCCAGTCTCAGGTGGTAGAGTACAGTGTGGAGGTGTCTCTACCTGAACACTTCCTCCTGCCTCATACCATCACTCTGCCTGTGGCCAGGGATGCACGGGTCACACAGGACAACCTCACAGGTACACACACACACTCACACTCACACAGGACAACCTCACAGGTACACACACACACACACACTCACACAGGACAACCTCACAGGTACACACACACACTCACACTCACACAGGACAACCTCACAGGTACACACACACACACACACTCACACAGGACAACCTCACAGGTACACACACACACACACACACTCACACAGGACAACCTCACAGGTACACACACACACTCACACTCACACAGGACAACCTCACAGGTACACACACACACTCACACTCACACAGGACAACCTCACAGGTACACACACACACACACACTCACACAGGACAACCTCACAGGTACACACACACACACACACTCACACAGGACAACCTCACAGGCACACACACACACACTCCTATCCTCTCTCCCCTCTCTGTCCAGACTCTGAGGTGGTGATGGTCCCACTGAGGTTCCATGCCCACGTGGCCGGTCGGTTCCGGTGCCAGCTGGTTCTACAGTCATGGCGTGACATCAGAGTCCACCTGCTGGAAGCTGTGGTTACCGCAGAGGGAGGCCACGCCCAGCTAGAGTTCACCACGCCCGCTCACCTGTCCGTCACTCAGGACATCCCTCTGGTAGGTGGAGGAGGAGGAGGAGGAGGGGGAGGAGAGAGGGGAAGGAGGAGAGAGGAGAAGGAGGAGCAGGAGGAGGAGGAGAGAGGGGAAGGAGGAGGAGGAGGGAGGAGGAGAGAGGAGAAGGAGGAGTAGGAGGAGGAGGAGAGAGGGGAAGGAGGAGGAGGAGGAGGGAGGAGGAGAGAGGGGAAGGAGGCGAGAGGAGAAGGAGGAGCAGGAGGAGTAGGAGGAGGAGGAGGAGAGAGGGGAAGGAGGAGGAGGAAGAGGAGGAGGAGTAGGAGAAGGAGGAGGAGGAAGCAGGCTCTGTGCTCAGGAGTGGCTGAAGAGTTGGATTGTGTGTGTGTGTGTGTGTGTGTGTGTGTGTGTGTGTGTGTGTGTGTGTGTGTGTGTGTGTGTGTGTGGGCTTGTATTACTATCCTCGTGGGTACTAGAAATCCCCAGAAGTCCCCACATTTCCAAGGTCCCCACGAGGACAAAGGCTATTTTAGGCTTAGGGGTTAGGTTTGGGTTAGGGTTAGAATTAGGGTTATAATTAGCATTAGGGTTAGGGTTAGGGTTAGGGGTTAGGGTTGGGGAAAATAGGATGTGTATGTGTGTGTGTGTCTGCATGTGTGTGTGTCTATAAATCTGTGTGTGTGTGTGTGTCTATCACTCTGTGTGTGTGTGTGTGTGTGTGTGTGTGTGTGTGTATGTGTGTGTGTGTCTATCACTCCGTGTGTGTCTCATCTTTCCTCTCTTCTGTCTCCAGATCAATGAGAGCAGCCAGGACTGGCGTCTGCAAGGCGTGGTTAGTGGGTGTGGCTTCTACGGCCCTCCTGTGGTGTACATACGGGCCGGGGAGAAGGTCTGTTACCCCCTTACCTTCAGACCCATCACACAGAGCATCGTCACGGTAATACACTCCTCCTCCTCCTCCTACTCCTTTTCCTCCTCCTCCTCCTGCTCCCCTCTCTTCTCTCTGTCCTTCCTTACCCTCTCCCCCTTCACTTCTTGACAAGGAGAGAGGGGGAGGGAGAGAGAGAGAGAGAGAGAGCAAGAGCGAGAGAGAGAGAAAGAGAGAGAGACAGAGGGAGAGGGAGAGGAGAGAGAGAGAGAGAGAGAGAGAGAGAGAGAGAGAGAGAGAGAGAGAGAGAGAGAGAGAGAGAGAGGATTACCATCAATAATACCTCCCTGCATGACAACTCACGGCGACTGAGGAGAGAGGCATCCTCCTGGCTAGTTTTACCTCCATCCATTTGTCCTGGGTTCAGTTCCCACAGGTATTACGGTCACATACTAAAACTGTATCCACTTAGCTTGGATAAAAGGTCTGCTAAGTGGCGTATACAGGATATTATATTGCTAACAGCTCAACTTGCTGTGAAGTTGATTGATATATAATTTTCCTGTCAGCTTTCTTTTTTAAAGCACATTGAGTCCAGGTAATGAGTGATGAATCACGGACATTGATACTACAGCTCTACCAATGGTTATAGAAGGAGAGAGCCTATAGCTCTGTCTATTGTTCGATAGTTAGTGTATCACAGCAACTGAAGTAGAGCTGACAGTTGATAGCTTCAGAGTTGAGTTGTTTTGTTCACAGTCTGGATAGATATATGACACAGCATTTCATCTCTCTCTCTCTCTCTCTCTCTCTCTCTCTCTCTCTCTCTCTCTCTCTCTCTCTCTCTCTCTCTCTCTCTCTCTCTCTCTCTCTCTCTCTCTCTCTCGCTCTCTCTCTCTCTCTCTTTCTCTCTCTCTCTCTCTCTCTCTCTCTCTCTCTCTCTCTCTCTCTCTCTCTCTCTCTCTCTCTCTCTCTCACTCACTCACTCACTCACTCACTCACTCACTCACTCACTCACTCACTCACTCACTCACTCACTCACTCACTCACTCACTCACTCACTCACTCACTCACTCTCTCACTCTCTCACTCTCTCACTCTCTCAATTCAATTCAATTCAAGGGCTTTATTGGCATGGGAAACGTGTGTTAACATTGCCAAAGCAAGTGAAGTAGATAGTAAACAAAAGTGAAATAAACAATAAATATTAACAGTAAACATTACACTCAGTTCACAGTCTGGATAGATATATGACACTCACTCACTCTCTCTCTCTCTCTCTCTCTCTCTCTCTCTCTCTCTCTCTCTTTCTCTCTATCTCCCTCCTCTCTCTCTCGCTCTCTCCTCTCTATCTCTCTCTCTCAATTCAATTTCAATTTCAAATTTTTAAGGGCTTTATTGGCATGGGAAACGTATGTTATCATTGCCAAAGCAAGTGAAGTAGATAGTAAACAAAAGTGAAATAAACAATAAATATTAACAGTAAACATTACACTCAGAAGTTCCAAAAGAATAAAGACATTTCAAATGTCATATTATGTCTATATACAGTGTTGTAACAATGTGCAAATAGTTAAAGTACAAATGGGAAAATAAATAAACATAAATATGGGTTGTATTTACAATGGTGTTTGTTCTTCACTGGTTGCCCTTTTCTTGTGGCAACAGGTCACAAATCTTGTAGCTGTGATGGCACACTGTGATTTTTCACCCAGTAGATAAGGGAGTTTATCGAAATTGGGTTTGTTTTCGAATTCTTTGTGGATCGCTGTAATCTGAGTGAAATATGTGTCTCTAATATGGTCATACATTTGGCAGGAGGTTAGGAAGTGCAGCTCAGTTTCCACCTCATTTTGTGGGCAGTGTGCACATAGCCTGTCTTCTCTTGAGAGCCAGGTCTGCCTACGGCGGCCTTTCTCAATAGCAAGGCTATGCTCACTGAGTCTGTACATAGTCAAAGTTTTCCTTAAGTTTGGGTCAGTCACAGTGGTCAGGTATTCTGCAACTGTGTACTCTCTGTTTAGGGCCAAATAGCATTCTAGTTTGCTCAGTTTTTTTGTTAATTCTTTCCAATGTGTCAAGTAATTCTCTTTTAGTTTTCTCATGATTTGGTTGGGTCTAATTGTGTTGTTGTTGTTGTTGTCCTGGGGCTCTGTGGGGTCTGTTTGTGTTTGTGAACAGAGCCCCAGGACCAGCTTACTTAGGGGACTCTTCTCCAAGTTAATCTCTCTGTAGGTGATGGCTTTGTTATGGAAGGTTTGGGAATCGCTTCCTTTTAAGTGGTTATAGAATTTAACGGCTCTTTTCTGTATTTTTATAATTAGCGGGCTATTTCTGCTCTGCATGCATTCTTTTGTGTTTTTCGTTGTACACTGAGGATATTTTTGCAGAATTCTGCATGCAGAGTCTCAATTTGGTGTTTGTCCCATTTTGTGAATTCTTGTTTGGTGAGCGGACCCCAGACCTCACAACCATGCAGTATTTTTAGCCAGATCCTAATTGGTATGTCGAATTTTATGTTCCTTTTGATGGCATAGAAGGCCCTTCTTGCCTTGTCTCTCAGATCGTTCACAGCTTTGTGGAAGTTACCTGTGGCGCTGATGTTTAGGCCGAGGTATGTATCGTTTTTTTGTGTGCTCCAGGGCAACGGTGTCTAGATGGAATTTGTATTTGTGGTCCTGGCAACTGGACCTTTTTTGGAACACCATTATTTTTGTCTTACTGAGATTTACTGTCAGGGCCCAGGTCTGACAGAATCTGTACAGAAGATCTAGGTGCTGCTGTAGGCCCTCCTTGGTTGGTGACAGAAGCACCAGATCATCAGAAAACAGTAGACATTTGACTTCAGATTCTAGTAGGGTGAGGCCGGGTGCTGCAGACTGTCCTAGTGCCCTCGCCAATTCGTTGATATATATGTTGAAGAGGGTGGGGCTTAAACTGCATCCCTGTCTCACCCCATGGCCCTGTGGAAAGAAATGTGTGTGTTTTTTGCCAATTTTAACCACACACTTGTTGTTTGTGTACATGGATTTTATAATGTTGTATGTTTTTCCCCCAACCCCACATTCCAACAATTTGTATAGCAAACCCTCATGCCAAATTGAGTCAAAAGCTTTTTTGAAATCAACAAAGCATGAGAAGATTTTGTTTTGTTTTGTTTGTTTGTCAATTAGGGTGTGCAGGGTGAATACGTGGTCTGTCGTACGGTAATTTGGCCAAAAGCAAATTTGACATTTGCTCAGGACATTGTTTTCACTGAGGAAATGAAATAGTCTGCTGATAATGATAATGCAGAGGATTTTCCCAAGGTTGCTGTTGACGCATATCCCACAGTAGTTATTGGCGTCAAATTTGTCTCCACTTTTGTGGATTGGGGTGATCAGTCCTTGGTTCCAAATATTGGGGAAGATGCCAGAGCTAAGGATGATGTTAAAGAGTTTAAGTATAGCCAATTGGAATTTGTGGTCTGTATATTTTATCATTTCATTGAGGATACCATCAACACCACAGGCCTTTTTGGGTTGGAGGGTTTGTATTTTGTCCTGTAGTTCATTCAATGTAATTGGAGAATCCAGTGGGTTCTGGTAGTCTTTAATAGTTGATTCGAAGATTTGCATTTGATCATGTATATTTTTTTGCTGTTTGTTCTTTGTTATATGGCCAAAAAGATTGGAGAAGTGGTTTACCCATACATCTCCATTTTGGATAGATAGCTCTTCGTGTTGTTGTTTGTTTAGTGTTTTCCAATTTTCCCAGAAGTGGTTAGTCTGTGGATTCTTCAATTACATTGAGCTGATTTCTGACATGCTGTTCCTTCTTTTTCCGTTGTGTATTTCTGTATTGTTTTAGTGATTCACCATAGTGAAGGCGTAGGCTCAGGTTTTCTATGTTTTTGGTTGGATAGGTTTCTCAATTTCTTTCTTAGGTTTTTACATTCTTCATCAAACCATTTGTCATTGTTGTTACTTTTCTTCGGTTTTCTGTTAGAGATTTTTTAGATTTGATAGGGAAGCTGAGAGGTCAAATATACTGTTTAGGTTTTCTACTGCCAAGTTTACACCTTCACTATTACAGTAGAACGTTTTGTCCAGGAAGTTGTCGAAAAGGGATTTAATTTGTTGTTGCCTAATTGTTTTTTGATAGGTTTCGACAGTACTTTCCTTCCATCTATAGCATTTGTTAATATTATTCAGTTCCTTTGGCTTTGATGCCTCATGATTGAGTATTGCTCTGTTCAAGTAGACATTAAATTAGATTATGTCGCTCTCTCTCTCGCTCTCGCTCTCTCTCTCTCTCTCTCTCTCTCTCTCTCTCTCTCTCTATCTGTCTGCAGGGCCTGAAAAGCCCATTGTAAAGCAGTCTCTCTTTGTTTCTGAACCCCTGGAAACAGTCAAAAGAAATAGGATGTTATTTGATGGGTCTGTGTCTGTCTGCATACGTACGTGTTTCTGTCTATCCTTGTGGGTGGGTCTGTGCCTTTGATTGCGTCTTTGTGTCTCTGTCTTTACTTTGTGTGTGCGTGTATTCCTGTCTGTCTGTGTTTTAGGGCAGGCTGTCCTTGCTGAATGACACAGATGGGACAGAGCACAGCTTCACCCTGAGAGGGGTGGGGGAGAGGTCCCTGCCCCTGGACCACGTGGTGCTGCACTGCCCCGTCAGACAGGTCACACACAGCACCCTGCTGGTCCCCAACTACAGCCAGCACCCCCTCACCTGTAAGGTAGATAGACACTATTACTATACTACTACTACTACTACTACTACACACACACACACACACACACAGTTGATGATTGTCCTTGTACTGCTGGTTATAGGTGGTATCAGACCTCTCCATCGTCAGTGGGCCGCCCACTTTGGACATCAAACCAGGACACACCGTCCCCTACACAGTGTCTGTGTCACCATGGAAACGAGGGAAGCATACAGGTACTTCATGCTCTCTCTCTCTGTCTCTGTCTGTCTGTCTCTCTCTCTCTCTCTCTCTCTGTCTCTGTCTGTCTGTCTCTCTCTCTCTCTCTCTCTCTGTCTCTGTCTGTCTGTCTCTCTCTCTCTCTCTCTCTCTGTCTCTGTCTGTCTGTCTCTCTCTCTCTCTCTCTCTCTCTCTGTCTCTGTCTGTCTGTCTCTCTCTCTCGCTCTCTCTCTCTCTCTCTCTCTCTCTGTCTCTGTCTGTCTGTCTCTCTCTCTCGCTCTCTCTCTCTCTCTCTTTCTCTCTCTTTCTCTCTCTCTCTCTGTCTCTGTCTCTGTCTGTCTCTCTCTCTCGCTCTCTCTCTCTCTCTCTTTCTCTCTCTCTCTCTGTCTCTGTCTGTCTCTCTCTCTCTCTCTCTCTCTCTCTCTCTCTCTCTCTCTCTCTCTCTCTCTCTCTCTCTCTCTCTCTCTCTCTTTCTCTCTTTCTCTCTCTCTCTGTGTGTGTACAAAGGCTTGTGTGAGGTCACTACACACACTGCAGTAATAATGTGAAGTCTGTTATTTTCCTGTCCTCTACTGTGTCTCAGGGTCCATGTCATTCCTAGCTGTGGAGAGTGAGACAGGAGCAGAGAATGAGTCCAGGCAATACGAGGTGTGGTTCTCTATAGAGGTCATATGTGATCCTGCTCCTCCCCTGAAGGTGCTGGCTGTGCACTGTGCTGTTCAGGTGAGGCCTGCTTTACACCATCCTCTATAACGTCACTGTGTCTTCATCTACACCAATGAAAAAGGTCAAATATGCACATCTAACTGGTTGCTGGACAGAACTGATATAAAGGAATGAGTAATGTGTTGACCTACTCATTGTGATGAACGTTTTAGTGGGATGGAAAACGTTGTCTGTCTAGACTAGTGTGTCTGAGTTTTATAGCTTTGTTATCCTCAGAGCTCTGTTGCCGTGGAGATCCCCCTTAGTAACCCGGAGGCGGAGCCTCTTGAGCTGGGGGTGTGTCTGGAGGGAGAGGACCTGAGTGGAGACACCCGGGTGTGTGTCCCTCCCCGGAGCAGTCTCACATACACAGTCACCTTCTCTCCTGCTATAGTAGGAAAGAGAACAGGCAGGTAAGAGACAGACAGGAAAGAGACAGACACCTTCTCTCCTGTTATAGTAGGGAAGAGACAGACAGGAAAGAGACAGACAGGTAAGAGACAGACACCTTCTCTCCTGTTATAGTAGGAAAGAGACAGACAGGAAAGAGACAGACAGGAAAGAGACAGACAGGAAAGAGACAGACAGGAAAGAGACAGTCACCTTCTCTCCTGTTATAGTAGGAAAGAGACAGACAGGTAAGAGACAGACACCTTCTCTCCTGTTATAGTAGGGAAGAGACAGACAGGAAAGAGACAGACAGGTAAGAGACAGACACCTTCTCTCCTGTTATAGTAGGAAAGAGACAGACAGGAAAGAGACAGACAGGAAAGAGACAGACAGGAAAGAGACAGACAGGAAAGAGACAGTCACCTTCTCTCCTGCTATAGTAGGGAAGAGACAGACAGGTAAGAGACAGACAGGAAAGAGACAGTCACCTTCTCTCCTGCTATAGTAGGGAAGAGACAGACAGGTAAGAGACAGACACCTTCTCTCCTGTTATAGTAGGGAAGAGACAGACAGGAAAGAGACAGTCACCTTCTCTCCTGCTATAGTAGGGAAGAGACAGACAGGTAAGAGACAGACACCTTCTCTCCTGTTATAGTAGGGAAGAGACAGACAGGAAAGAGACAGTCACCTTCTCTCCTGCTATAGTAGGGAAGAGAGACAGGTAAGAGACAGACAGGAAAGAGACAGACACCTTCTCTCCTGTTATAGTAGGGAAGAGACAGACAGGTAAGAGACAGACACCTTCTCTCCTGTTATAGTAGGAAAGAGACAGACAGGTAAGAGACAGACAGGAAAGAGACAGACAGGTAAGAGACAGACAGATAAGAGACAGACAGGAAAGAGACAGACATCTTCTCTCCTGTTATAGTAGGGAAGAGACAGACAGGTAAGAGACAGACACCTTCTCTCCTGTTATAGTAGGAAAGAGACAGACAGGTAAGAGACAGACAGGAAAGAGACAGACAGGTAAGAGACAGACAGGTAAGAGACAGATAGGTAAGAGACAGACACCTTTTCTCCTGTTATAGTAGGAAAGAGACAGACAGAAAAGAGACAGACAGGAAAGAGACAGACAGGTAAGAGACAGACAGGTAAGAGACAGACACATTCTCTCCTGTTATAGTAGGGAAGAGACAGACAGGTAAGAGACAGACACCTTCTCTCCTGTTATAGTAGGAAAGAGACAGACAGATAAGAGACAGACAGGAAAGAGACAGACAGGTAAGAGACAGACAGGTAAGATACAGACACCTTCTCTCCTGTTATAGTAGGAAAGAGACAGACAGGAAAGAGACAGACAGGAAAGAGACAGACAGATAAGAGACAGACAGGAAAGAGACAGACAGGTAAGAGACAGACAGGTAAGAGACAGACACATTCTCTCCTGTTATAGTAGGGAAGAGACAGACAGGTAAGAGACAGACAGGAAAGAGACAGACACCTTCTCTCCTGTTATAGTAGGAAAGAGACAGACAGATAAGAGACAGACAGGAAAGAGACAGACATCTTCTCTCCTGTTATAGTAGGAAAGAGACAGACAGGTAAGAGACAGACAGGAAAGAGACAGACACCTTCTCTCCTGTTATAGTAGGGAAGAGACAGACAGGTAAGAGACAGACAGGAAAGAGACAGACACCTTCTCTCCTGTTATAGTAGGAAAGAGACAGACAGGTAAGAGACAGACAGGAAAGAGACAGACACCTTCTCTCCTATTACAGTAAGGAAGAGACAGACAGGTAAGAGACAGACAGGTAAGAGACAGACAGGTAAGAGACAGACAGGTAAGAGACAGAGACACCTTGACTGTTCTGGAAAGACTTCAGGGCCCGTATTCACTAAGACTCTCAGATTAAGGGTGCTGATCTAGGATCAGGTCCCCTCTAATATTCATTATGATCTAAAAGGCTAAACTGATCCTAGTTCAGCGCTCCTCCGCTCAGATGCTTTGTGAGTACGGGCCCTGATCTCTGTCATGTTATCTCAACCTTATTGTTTTGGACACAGTGTCATTGGGAATCAGGTTGAATGAATGATTGGATGTAAAGAAAATAATACACTTTATTGATCCACAGAGGGATTTGTTGATTGTTACTAATGGCAACAAATAGAACATAGTATAAGAGCTTGTATCAACCACACACAAATAAGAGTTTGTGTGTCTTTGTGTGTGTGTGTGTGTGTGTGTGTGATTGTGTATGATGGTGTTCTCTGTTAGTGTGGTCTTCCAATCAGAGCTGGTGGGAGAGTTCTGGTACCAGCTGGACCTGCTGGCCCAACCTCCTGTCCTCACCACCTTACCACAGAGCAGCTGTGAACTGGGAAAGTATGTACATGTACACACACACACACACACACACACACACACACACACATAACCCCACCTAAACTGTGTGTTCTCAGGTGGACCAGGCTGTACATCCCGCTGGTCAACCCCACAGACGAGACACTGGAGCTGGACACGGTCAACAGCAACCCTCGCAACTTCACCCTGGAGCTGGACACCAGCAGACCAGTTAGTACACACACACACACGCAGCATGTGTGTCCCTTTGTTTTCAGTAAAACTTTTTTTTTTTAGTTTAAAAACATTTGGAGAGTAATTCATAGTTGATCCATTTTCCCATTTCCACCATCAAGGCGGTCGTAGCCTCCAATATTGTGGAAATGATGTCTACTCTTCTGAGTGGCTAGTGAAATTATCTGTTGTTCTCTCAGGCTTGTGTTTGGTTGCCTAGCAGCATAATGGCTAATGAAGAACATTCTGTAGATGAAGACTGATTGCTTCCTGAATAGTCCTATTATTATCAACCCATTGTCAGTTGTTTTTCAGGGACACTACACCTTATAGAAAGTATGTGTAGAGACATTTATGAGACCAGTTGTAATTAGAGTGGAACATACAGTATAAAATATGGACTTATTTGCCGTTTAAACTGTGTGTGTGTGTGTGTGTGTGTTTGTGTGTGTGTGTGTGTGTCTTTGCAGCTCATTGTAGCCCAACACTCGTCCACCCAGGTTCCTGTTCGTTTCAGCCCATCAACCATCGGAGCCGGAAACCACACAGCCAAGATCTCCTTCACCTGTTCTCAGGTAAACTAACCTGTCTAACCCTAACCCACCTGTCTAACCCTAACTAACCTGTCTCACCCTAACCCACCTGTCTAACCCTAACCCACCTGTCTAACCCTAACCCACCTGTCTAACCCTAACCCACCTGTCTCACCCTAACCCACCTGTCTAACCCTAACCCACCTGTCTAACCCTAACCCACCTGTCTAACCCTAAACCACCTGTCTAACCCTAAACCACCTGTCTAACCCTAAACCACCTGTCTAACCCTAAACCACCTGTCTAACCCTAACCCACCTGTCTCACCCTAACCCACCTGTCTAACCCTAACCCACCTGTCTAACCCTAACCCACCTGTCTAACCCTAAACCACCTGTCTAACCCTAAACCACCTGTCTAACCCTAACCCACCTGTCTAACCCTAAACCACCTGTCTAACCCTAACCCACCTGTCTAACCCTAACCCACCTGTCTAACCCTAACCCACCTGTCTAACCCTAACCCACCTGTCTAACCCTAACCCACCTGTCTAACCCTAAACCACCTGTCTAACCCTAACCCACCTGTCTAACCCTAACCCACCTGTCTCACCCTAACCCACCTGTCTAACCCTAACCCACCTGTCTAACCCTAACCCACCTGTCTAACCCTAAACCACCTGTCTAACCCTAAACCACCTGTCTAACCCTAACCCACCTGTCTAACCCTAACCCACCTGTCTAACCCTAACCCACCTGTCTAACCCTAACCCACCTGTCTAACCCTAACCCACCTGCCTAACCCTAACCCACCTGTCTAACCCTAACCCACCTGTCTAACCCTAACCCACCTGTCTCAACCCTAACCCACCTGTCTAACCCTAACCCACCTGTCTAACCCTAACCCACCTGTCTAACCCTAACCCACCTGTCTAACCCTAACCCACCTGTCTAACCCTAACCCACCTGTCTAACCCTAACCCACCTGTCTAACCCTAACCCACCTGTCTAACCCTAACCCACCTGTCTAACCCTAACCCACCTGTCTCACCCTAACCCACCTGTCTAACCCTAACCCACCTGTCTACCCTAACCCACCTGTCTAACCCTAACCCACCTGTCTCACCCTAACCCACCTGTCTAACCCTAACCCACCTGTCTAACCCTAACCCACCTGTCTAACCCTAACCCACCTGTCTCACCCTAACCCACCTGTCTAACCCTAACCCACCTGTCTAACCCTAACCCACCTGTCTAACCCTAACCCACCTGTCTAACCCTAACCCACCTGTCTAACCCTAACCCACCTGTCTAACCCTAACCCACCTGTCTAACCCTAACCCACCTGTCTAACCCTAACCCACCTGTCTAACCCTAACCCACCTGTCTAACCCTAACCCACCTGTCTAACCCTAACCCACCTGTCTAACCCTAACCCACCTGTCTAACCCTAACCCACCTGTCTAACCCTAACCCACCTGTCTCACCCTAACCCACCTGTCTCACCCTAACCCACCTGTCTAACCCTAACCCACCTGTCTAACCCTAACCCACCTGTCTAACCCTAACCCACCTGTCTAACCCTAACCCACCTGTCTAACCCTAACCCACCTGTCTCACCCTAACCCACCTGTCTAACCCTAACCCACCTGTCTCACCCTAACCCACCTGTCTAACCCTAACCCACCTGTCTAACCCTAACCCACCTGTCTAACCCTAACCCACCTGTCTAACCCTAACCCACCTGTCTAACCCTAACCCACCTGTCTAACCCTAACCCACCTGTCTCACCCTAACCCACCTGTCTAACCCTAACCCACCTGTCTAACCCTAACCCACCTGTCTAACCCTAACCCACCTGTCTAACCCTAACCCACCTGTCTCACCCTAACCCACCTGTCTCACCCTAACCCACCTGTCTAACCCTAACCCACCTGTCTCACCCTAACCCACCTGTCTAACCCTAACCCACCTGTCTAACCCTAACCCACCTGTCTCACCCTAACCCACCTGTCTAACCCTAACCCACCTGTCTAACCCTAACCCACCTGTCTCAACCCCTAACCCACCTGTCTAACCCTAACCCACCTGTCTAACCCTAACCCACCTGTCTAACCCTAACCCACCTGTCTCACCCTAACCCACCTGTCTCACCCTAACCCACCTGTCTAACCCTAACCCACCTGTCTAACCCTAACCCACCTGTCTCACCCTAACCCACCTGTCTCACCCTAACCCACCTGTCTAACCCTAACCCACCTGTCTAACCCTAACCCACCTGTCTCACCCTAACCCACCTGTCTCACCCTAACCCACCTGTCTCACCCTAACCCACCTGTCTCACCCTAACCCACCTGTCTCACCCTAACCCACCTGTCTAACCCTAACCCACCTGTCTAACCCTAACCCACCTGTCTAACCCTAACCCACCTGTCTAACCCTAACCCACCTGTCTCACCCTAACCCACCTGTCTCACCCTAACCCACCTGTCTCACCCTAACCCACCTGTCTCACCCTAACCCACCTGTCTAACCCTAACCCACCTGTCTCACCCTAACCCACCTGTCTAACCCTAACCCACCTGTCTAACCCTAACCCACCTGTCTAACCCTAACCCACCTGTCTAACCCTAACCCACCTGTCTCACCCTAACCCACCTGTCTAACCCTAACCCACCTGTCTAACCCTAACCCACCTGTCTAACCCTAACCCACCTGTCTCACCCTAACCCACCTGTCTAACCCTAACCCACCTGTCTAACCCTAACCCACCTGTCTAACCCTAACCCACCTGTCTAACCCTAACCCACCTGTCTCACCCTAACCCACCTGTCTCACCCTAACCCACCTGTCTAACCCTAACCCACCTGTCTAACCCTAACCCACCTGTCTCACC
This sequence comes from Coregonus clupeaformis, assembly GCF_020615455.1. Taxonomy (NCBI): domain Eukaryota; kingdom Metazoa; phylum Chordata; class Actinopteri; order Salmoniformes; family Salmonidae; genus Coregonus; species Coregonus clupeaformis. The sequence continues at coordinate 49,671,608 of NC_059221.1, read as the reverse complement.
CTAACCCACCTGTCTCACCCCTAACCCACCTGTCTCACCCTAACCCACCTGTCTCACCCTAACCCACCTGTCTCACCCTAACCCACCTGTCTAACCCTAACCCACCTGTCTAACCCTAATCCACCTGTCTAACCCTAACCCACCTGTCTAACCCTAACCCACCTGTCTCACCCTAACCCACCTGTCTAACCCTAACCCACCTGTCTAACCCTAACCCACCTGTCTCACCCTAACCCACCTGTCTCACCCTAACCCACCTGTCTCACCCTAACCCACCTGTCTCACCCTAACCCACCTGTCTAACCCTAACCCACCTGTCTAACCCTAACCCACCTGTCTAACCCTAACCCACCTGTCTAACCCTAACCCACCTGTCTAACCCTAACCCACCTGTCTAACCCTAACCCACCTGTCTCACCCTAACCCACCTGTCTAACCCTAACCCACCTGTCTAACCCTAACCCACCTGTCTAACCCTAACCCACCTGTCTCACCCTAACCCACCTGTCTAACCCTAACCCACCTGTCTAACCCTAACCCACCTGTCTAACCCTAACCCACCTGTCTAACCCTAACCCACCTGTCTAACCCTAACCCACCTGTCTAACCCTAACCCACCTGTCTCACCCTAACCCACCTGTCTAACCCTAACCCACCTGTCTCACCCTAACCCACCTGTCTAACCCTAACCCACCTGTCTCACCCTAACCCACCTGTCTCACCCTAACCCACCTGTCTAACCCTAACCCACCTGTCTAACCCTAACCCACCTGTCTCACTCTAACCCACCTGTCTCACCCTAACCCACCTGTCTAACCCTAACCCACCTGTCTAACCCTAACCCACCTGTCTCACCCTAACCCACCTGTCTCACCCTAACCCACCTGTCTCACCCTAACCCACCTGTCTAACCCTAACCCACCTGTCTCACCCTAACCCAGCTGTCTAACCCTAACCCGCCTGTCTAACCCTAACCCGCCTGTCTAACCCTAACCCACCTGTCTAACCCTAACCCACCTGTCTCACCCTAACCCACCTGTCTCACCCTAACCCACCTGTCTAACCCTAACCCGCCTGTCTAACCCTAACCCGCCTGTCTAACCCTAACCCGCCTGTCTAATCCTAACCCACCTGTCTCACCCTAACCCACCTGTCTCACCCTAACCCACCTGTCTAACCCTAACCCACCTGTCTCACCCTAACCCACCTGTCTAACCCTAACCCACCTGTCTAACCCTAACCCACCTGTCTCACCCTAACCCACCTGTCTAACCCTAACCCACCTGTCTAACCCTAACCCACCTGTCTAACCCTAACCCACCTGTCTCACCCTAACCCACCTGTCTAACCCTAACCCACCTGTCTAACCCTAACCCACCTGTCTAACCCTAACCCACCTGTCTAACCCTAACCCACCTGTCTCACCCTAACCCACCTGTCTCACCCTAACCCACCTGTCTAACCCTAACCCACCTGTCTAACCCTAACCCACCTGTCTCACCCTAACCCACCTGTCTCACCCTAACCCACCTGTCTAACCCTAACCCACCTGTCTAACCCTAACCCACCTGTCTCACCCTAACCCACCTGTCTCACCCTAACCCACCTGTCTCACCCTAACCCACCTGTCTCACCCTAACCCACCTGTCTCACCCTAACCCACCTGTCTAACCCTAACCCACCTGTCTAACCCTAACCCACCTGTCTAACCCTAACCCACCTGTCTAACCCTAACCCACCTGTCTAATCCTAACCCACCTGTCTCACCCTAACCCACCTGTCTCACCCTAACCCACCTGTCTCACCCTAACCCACCTGTCTCACCCTAACCCACCTGTCTAACCCTAACCCACCTGTCTCACCCTAACCCACCTGTCTAACCCTAACCCACCTGTCTAACCCTAACCCACCTGTCTAACCCTAACCCACCTGTCTAACCCTAACCCACCTGTCTAACCCTAACCCACCTGTCTAACCCTAACCCACCTGTCTAACCCTAACCCACCTGTCTCACCCTAACCCACCTGTCTCAACCCTAACCCACCTGTCTAACCCTAACCCACCTGTCTAACCCTAACCCACCTGTCTAACCCTAACCCACCTGTCTAACCCTAACCCACCTGTCTCACCCTAACCCACCTGTCTCACCCTAACCCACCTGTCTAACCCTAACCCACCTGTCTAACCCTAACCCACCTGTCTCACCCTAACCCACCTGTCTCACCCTAACCCACCTGTCTCACCCTAACCCACCTGTCTCACCCTAACCCACCTGTCTCACCCTAACCCACCTGTCTAACCCTAACCCACCTGTCTAACCCTAATCCACCTGTCTAACCCTAACCCACCTGTCTAACCCTAACCCACCTGTCTCACCCTAACCCACCTGTCTAACCCTAACCCACCTGTCTAACCCTAACCCACCTGTCTCACCCTAACCCACCTGTCTCACCCTAACCCACCTGTCTCACCCTAACCCACCTGTCTCACCCTAACCCACCTGTCTAACCCTAACCCACCTGTCTAACCCTAACCCACCTGTCTAACCCTAACCCACCTGTCTAACCCTAACCCACCTGTCTAACCCTAACCCACCTGTCTAACCCTAACCCACCTGTCTCACCCTAACCCACCTGTCTAACCCTAACCCACCTGTCTAACCCTAACCCACCTGTCTAACCCTAACCCACCTGTCTCACCCTAACCCACCTGTCTAACCCTAACCCACCTGTCTAACCCTAACCCACCTGTCTAACCCTAACCCACCTGTCTAACCCTAACCCACCTGTCTAACCCTAACCCACCTGTCTAACCCTAACCCACCTGTCTCACCCTAACCCACCTGTCTAACCCTAACCCACCTGTCTCACCCTAACCCACCTGTCTAACCCTAACCCACCTGTCTCACCCTAACCCACCTGTCTAACCCTAACCCACCTGTCTAACCCTAACCCACCTGTCTCACCCTAACCCACCTGTCTCACCCTAACCCACCTGTCTAACCCTAACCCACCTGTCTAACCCTAACCCACCTGTCTCACCCTAACCCACCTGTCTCACCCTAACCCACCTGTCTCACCCTAACCCACCTGTCTAACCCTAACCCACCTGTCTCACCCTAACCCAGCTGTCTAACCCTAACCCGCCTGTCTAACCCTAACCCGCCTGTCTAACCCTAACCCACCTGTCTAACCCTAACCCACCTGTCTCACCCTAACCCACCTGTCTCACCCTAACCCACCTGTCTAACCCTAACCCGCCTGTCTAACCCTAACCCGCCTGTCTAACCCTAACCCGCCTGTCTCACCCTAACCCGCCTGTCTCACCCTAACCCACCTGTCTAACCCTAACCCACCTGTCTAACCCTAACCCACCTGTCTAACCCTAACCCACCTGTCTAACCCTAACCCACCTGTCTCACCCTAACCCACCTGTCTAACCCTAACCCACCTGTCTAACCCTAACCCACCTGTCTAACCCTAACCCACCTGTCTAACCCTAACCCACCTGTCTAACCCCTAACCCACCTGTCTAACCCTAACCCACCTGTCTAACCCTAACCCACCTGTCTAACCCTAACCCACCTGTCTAACCCTAAACCACCTGTCTAACCCTAAACCACCTGTCTAACCCTAAACCACCTGTCTAACCCTAACCCACCTGTCTAACCCTAACCCACCTGTCTAACCCTAACCCACCTGTCTAACCCTAACCCACCTGTCTCACCCTAAACCACCTGTCTAACCCTAAACCACCTGTCTAACCCTAAACCACCTGTCTAACCCTAAACCACCTGTCTAACCCTAAACCACCTGTCTAACCCTAACCCACCTGTCTCACCCTAACCCACCTGTCTAACCCTATCCCACCTGTCTAACCCTAAACCACCTGTCTAACCCTAAACCACCTGTCTCACTCTAAACCACCTGTCTCACCCTAACCCACCTGTCTAACCCTAACCCACCTGTCTAACCCTAACCCACCTGTCTAACCCTAACCCACCTGTCTCACCCTAACCCACCTGTCTAACCCTAAACCACCTGTCTAACCCTAAACCACCTGTCTAACCCTAAACCACCTGTCTAACGCTAACCCACCTGTCTCACCCTAACCCACCTGTCCTAAGGCAGGTAGGAAGACATAGGAAGATCATTAGCTGGATAGGTATAAACAGTGTAGTGGTATATCTGAAGGGTCTGGATAGATATAAACAGTGTAGTGGTATATCTGAAGGGTCTGGATAGATATAAACAGTGTAGTGGTGATCTGAAGGGTCTGGATAGATATAAACAGTGTAGTGGTATATCTGAAGGGTCTGGATAGATATAAACAGTGTAGTGGTACATCTGAAGGGTCTGGATAGGTATAAACAGTGTAGTGGTATATCTGAAGGGTCTGGATAGGTATAAACAGTGTAGTGGTGTATCTGAAGGGTCTGGATAGATATAAACAGTGTAGTGGTGTACCTGAAGTGTCTGGATAGATATAAACAGTGTAGTGGTGTATCTGAAGGGTCTGGATAGATATAAACAGTGTAGTGGTATATCTGAAGGGTCTGGATAGATATAAACAGTGTAGTGGTACATCTGAAGGGTCTGGATAGGTATAAACAGTGTAGTGGTGTATCTGAAGGGTCTGGATAGATATAAACAGTGTAGTGGTGTACCTGAAGGGTCTGGATAGATATAAACAGTGTAGTGGTGTATCTGAAGGGTCTGGATAGATATAAACAGTGTAGTGGTATATCTGAAGGGTCTGGATAGGTATAAACAGTGTAGTGGTGTATCTGAAGGGTCTGGATAGATATAAACAGTGTAGTGGTATATCTGAAGGGTCTGGATAGGTATAAACAGTGTAGTGGTATATCTGAAGGGTCTGGATAGATATAAACAGTGTAGTGGTGTATCTGAAGGGTCTGGATAGATATAAACAGTGTAGTGGTATATCTGAAGGGTCTGGATAGATATAAACAGTGTAGTGGTGTATCTGAAGGGTCTGGATAGATATAAACAGTGTAGTGGTGTATCTGAAGGGTCTGGATAGATATAAACAGTGTAGTGGTGTATCTGAAGGGTCTGGATAGATATAAACAGTGTAGTGGTATATCTGAAGGGTCTGGATAGATATAAACAGTGTAGTGGTGTATCTGAAGGGTCTGGATAGATATAAACAGTGTAGTGGTGATCTGAAGGGTCTGGATAGGTATAAACAGTGTAGTGGTGATCTGAAGAGTCTGGATAGATATAAACAGTGTAGTGGTGTATCTGAAGGGTCTGGATAGGTATAAACAGTGTAGTGGTGTATCTGAAGGGTCTGGATAGGTATAAACAGTGTAGTGGTGATCTGAAGGGTCTGGATAGATATAAACAGTGTAGTAGTGATCTGAAGGGTCTGGATAGGTATAAACAGTGTAGTGGTGATCTGAAGGGTCTGGATAGATATAAACAGTGTAGTGGTGATCTGAAGGGTCTGGATAGGTATAAACAGTGTAGTGGTGATCTGAAGGGTCTGGATAGGTATAAACAGTGTAGTGGTGATATGAAGGGTCTGGATAGGTATAAACAGTGTAGTGGTATATCTGAAGGGTCTGGATAGATATAAACAGTGTAGTGGTGTATCTGAAGGGTCTGGATAGATATAAACAGTGTAGTGGTGATCTGAAGGGTCTGGATAGATATAAACAGTGTATTGGTGTATCTGAAGGGTCTGGATAGATATAAACAGTGTAGTGGTATATCTGAAGGGTCTGGATAGATATAAACAGTGTAGTGGTGTATCTGAAGGGTCTGGATAGGTATAAACAGTGAAGTGGTGATCTGAAGGGTCTGGATAGATATAAACAGTGTAGTGGTATATCTGAAGGGTCTGGATAGATATAAACAGTGTAGTGGTGATATGAAGGGTCTGGATAGGTATAAACAGTGTAGTGGTATATCTGAAGGGTCTGGATAGATATAAACAGTGTAGTGGTGTATCTGAAGGGTCTGGATAGGTATAAACAGTGTAGTGGTGATCTGAAGGGTCTGGATAGATATAAACAGTGTAGTAGTGATCTGAAGGGTCTGGATAGATATAAACAGTGTAGTGGTGATCTGAAGGGTCTGGATAGGTATAAACAGTGTAGTGGTGATCTGAAGGGTCTGGATAGATATAAACAGTGTAGTGGTGATCTGAAGGGTCTGGATAGATATAAACAGTGTAGTGGTGATATGAAGGTTCTGGATAGATATAAACAGTGTAGTGGTATATCTGAAGGGTCTGGATAGATATAAACAGTGTAGTGGTGTATCTGAGGGGTCTGGATAGATATAAACAGTGTAGTGGTATATCTGAAGGGTCTGGATAGATATAAACAGTGTAGTGGTATATCTGAAGGGTCTGGATAGATATAAACAGTGTAGTGGTGTATCTGAAGGGTCTGGATAGATATAAACAGTGTAGTGGTGTATCTGAAGGGTCTGGATAGATATAAACAGTGTAGTGGTGTATCTGAAGGGTCTGGATAGATATAAACAGTGTAGTGGTATATCTGAAGGGTCTGGATAGATATAAACAGTGTAGTGGTGATCTGAAGGGTCTGGATAGGTATAAACAGTGTAGTGGTGTATCTGAAGGGTCTGGATAGATATAAACAGTGTAGTGGTGTATCTGAAGGGTCTGGATAGATATAAACAGTGTAGTGGTGTATCTGAAGGGTCTGGGTAGATATAAACAGTGTAGTGGTGTATCTGAAGGGTCTGGATAGATATAAACAGTGTAGTGGTGTATCTGAAGGGTCTGGATAGATATAAACAGTGTAGTGGTGTATCTGAAGGGTCTGGATAGATATAAACAGTGTAGTGGTGTATCTGAAGGGTCTGGATAGATATAAACAGTGTAGTGGTGTATCTGAAGGGTCTGGATAGATATAAACAGTGTAGTGGTGTATCTGAGGGGTCTGGATATATATAAACAGTGTAGTGGTATATCTGAAGGGTCTGGATAGATATAAACAGTGTAGTGGTGATCTGAAGGGTCTGGATAGGTATAAACAGTGTAGTGGTGTATCTGAAGGGTCTGGATATATATAAACAGTGTAGTGGTGTATCTGAAGGGTCTGGATAGATATAAACAGTGTAGTGGTGTATCTGAAGGGTCTGGATAGATATAAACAGTGTAGTGGTGTATCTGAAGGGTCTGGATAGATATAAACAGTGTAGTGGTGTATCTGAAGGGTCTGGATATATATAAACAGTGTAGTGGTGTATCTGAAGGGTCTGGATAGATATAAACAGTGTAGTGGTACATCTGAAGGGTCTGGATAGATATAAACAGTGTAGTGGTGTATCTGAAGGGTCTGGATAGATATAAACAGTGTAGTGGTGTATCTGAAGGGTCTGGATATATATAAACAGTGTAGTGGTGTATCTGAAGGGTCTGGATATATATAAACAGTGTAGTGGTGTATCTGAAGGGTCTGGATATATATAAACAGTGTAGTGGTGTATCTGAAGGGTCTGGATAGATATAAACAGTGTAGTGGTGTATCTGAAGGGTCTGGATAGGTATAAACAGTGTAGTGGGAAAGCTTCCACCATATTGCTTCCACCTTACAGATCTGTAAACATAGAAGGGTTAGAGAGGAAGGGGAATAGGTAGGAAGTGAATAAGGACTGTCTGATACCGTCAGTTGGAAAAGGACAGACTCACAGTACAATGGTATAAACATTGCAAAGATTCATCCAAATCAATTCCATTTTTTCGCTGCCCATGGTGCTGAAATCTCTGCTATTTCTTCCTTGTTTGCGTCGGACATTCCACACGTAACTAAGTAACCAAAATGTTATTCCGCCATCTGTCAGAGGACAAAGATTTAGTTGCTGTTGTTGTTGTTGTTGTTGTTGTTATTGTCCTCCCCAGTTGAAGCAGTGGAGCTTCCAGCTGTGTGGTGAAGGCCTGACCCCTGGGAGGATGGAGCCCCTGTCTGTAGCCTCCCCTGTGGGATCTCACTCCTCCCTCATCCTCCCCTTCAGGAACCCTACAGAACACCCAGCCCTGCTGCACCTCAGACTCACAGGTCAAACACACACTGGACACACACTGGACACTCACACACTGGACACATACACACTGGACACACACTGGACACACACTGGACACACACTGGACACTCACACACTGGACACACACACACTGGACACACACTGGACACACACTGGACACACACTGGACACACACACACTGGACACACACTGGACACACACTGGACACCCACACACTGGACACTCACACACTGGACACTCACACACTGGACACACACACACTGGACACACACTGGACACACACTGGACACACACACACTGGACACACACTGGACACCCACAAACTGGACACACACTGGACACTCACACACTGGACACTCACACACTGGACACTCACTGGACACACACTGGACACACACTGGACACTCACAAACTGGACACACACTGGACACTCACAAACTGGACACACACTGGACACACACTGGACACTCACAAACTGGACACACACTGGACACTCACAAACTGGACACACACTGGACACTCACACACTGGACACAAACTGGACACTCACTGGACACACACTGGACACTCACAAACTGGACACACACTGGACACACACTGGACACACACTGGACACTCACTAACTGGACTCACACTGGACACAAGCTGGACACACACTGGACACTCACACACTGGACACTCACTGGACACACACTGGACACACACTGGACACACACACACTGGACACACACTGGACACACACTGGACACACACTGGACACACACACACTGGACACACACTGGACACACACTGGACACCCACAAACTGGACACACACTGGACACTCACACACTGGACACTCACTGGACACACACTGGACACACACTGGACACTCACAAACTGGACACACACTGGACACTCACAAACTGGACACACACTGGACACTCACACACTGGACACAAACTGGACACTCACTGGACACACACTGGACACTCACTAACTGGACACACACTGGACACACACTGGACACTCACTAACTGGACACACACTGGACACTCACAAACTGGACACACACTGGACACACACTGGACACACACTGGACACTCACTAACTGGACACACACTGGACACACACTGGACACTCACTAACTGGACACACACTGGACACACACTGGACACTCACTAACTGGACACACACTGGACACACACTGGACACACACTGGACACACACACACATACACACATATACAGTATGCATGTACACACATAGTCACACCACAGACACACAGGGAAACGGTTCTAGTAGAGACAGTACATGATGGTTGTAAAGCTGCTATTCCTTCTCCTATCAGACGAGGAGCCCGGTCAGAAGAGATCAAGCCAGTCCTTCATATGTGATAGGACAGTCTTCTGCATCCCCCTCAAACAGACACAAGGTCAGTCCTTACACAACTCTGTGTCAAGCCTTACTTTAAAGGGATAGTTAATCTGCTCTCCACAAGACTGTGTTAGCCCGCTGAGTTTAAGCCTAGTCCCTCCCGTCCTCCATGTTGGCTCCAGGTGTGCGTGTGTCTGCGGGGGCCAGTGTGGACATTCCTGTGGTGTTTGCCCCTGACTCCATGCAACTGCACCAGGCCTGGCTCCAGGTCCAGCTAGAGCCCCTCTTCAACCACCCCCGCCTGGACACACCACTCACCACGGCCCAGAGGGACAAGTCAGTACTGTGTGTGTGTGTGTGTGTGTGTGTGTGTGTCTGTGTGTGTGTGTGTGTGTGTGTGTGTGTGTGTGTGTGTGTGTGTGTGTGTGTGTGAGTGTGTGTGTGTGTGTGTGTAACAGGTGTCTCTCTGTGTACAGGTGTGTGGTGGTAGAGGGGGGCCGGGTCCGTTTGGTCCGCTGGATCTACCCCATCCATGGCATCCCTGAGGCCCCTCCTAAACCCTCTCATCCAGCGGTGATAGAATGTGAGGCTCGTGGTCGAGTGGAAGAGAGAGTGGAGGTGCTGTTGACTGGATGTGTTCCTGGCTCCTCAGTCAGCAACACAGACACACCTCTCAGCATCGCCCCCTCCTCAGTCAGCAACACAGACACACCTCTCAGCATCGCCCCCTCCTCAGTCAGCAACACAGACACACCTCTCAGCATCGCCCCCTCCTCAGTCAGCAACACAGACACACCTCTCAGCATCGCCCCCTCCTCAGTCAGCAACACAGACACACCTCTCAGCATCGCCCCCTCCTCAGTCAGCAACACAGACACACCTCTCAGCATCGCCCCCTCCTCAGTCAGCAACACAGACACACCTCTCAGCATCGCCCCATCCTCAGGAACCTCAGGTGAGATCACATCCACTTAACTGGAAGTTAGGTTTGAAGTGACTGTGTGTTAACAGCACATCATTGTGTGTGTACTCGTTTGTGTACCTGTACCCTGACAGTGTGTCCGTGATTATGTAGCTAATTGTAATGCATCATTTCTGGCTCAACAGAGCATATCCAAGGTAACTTAGTCAGCTTACATTGTTCACAGTGTTCGTTACCATAGCATGATAACTCTGGTTGAGTGAAGTACACTAGTTCTTCATTCTCCTGTAGGATGAGTCTAATCTCCTAACACCACACACCATATTGCTGTTTTGACAAAGTCAGGGTGGAGCGTGAGTGTGTGTGTCAAATCCAAAACCATTGTATCTGTCACGTGCTTCCTAATCCTTGATAAACAACAGGTGTGGACTAACAGTGACATGCTGACTTACAGGTCTTTCCCAACAACACAGAGAGAAAGAAAACAGAGAAATCATAGAAAGATAATAACAGGAGGAATAAATCCATATTGACTAACGATAACTTAGCTATATACACGGGGTACCAGTACCTAGTCCATGTGCAGGGGAACGAGGTCATTCAGGTAGATATGTACATATAGGTAGGGGTAAAGTGACTAGTCAACAGGATAGATAATAAACAGTAGCAGCAGCGTATGTGATGAGTCTAAAGAGTTAGTGTAAAAAGGGTCAATGCAGATAGTCCTGGTAGCTATTTGGTTAACTATTTAACTAACTATTTAGCAGTCTTATGGCTTCCGGGTAGAAGCTGTTCAGGGTCCTGTTGGTTCCAGACTTGTATGTGTGTGTGTGTGTGTGTGTGTGTGTGTGTGTGTGTGTGTGTGTGTGTGTGTGTGTGTGTGTGTGTGTGTGTGTGTGTGTGTGTGTGTGTGTGTGTGTGTGTGTGTGTGTGTGTGTGTTTGGGTGTGGGTATACGCGTTTGTGTGAATTCATCCAACGGAGCACCCGAGTTTTCATATTGTGCATTTGTGTGTGTGTTTCTGTTTGTGTGTGGTTGCCTGCGTGCATGTGTGTATGCATGCATTCATGTGTGTGTGTCCATCCATCCATATGTTAGCAGCAGGCTTCAGGCTGGCTTTAGAAGACTTCCTATGTGAGGTGTGTTATAACAGTGATGCTGAGCGGTCCCAGCTGGAGGGCTGTGTAGCCCTGTCTCTACTGAACTGTCACAGAGACCCCCACTCTGGCATCGTCTCCCTCACCGTCAACCTCATCTTCACCCCCTACAAACCCCTCAGGTAATGGACATACAGTGGGGAAAAAAGTATTTAGTCAGCCACCAATTGTGCAAGTTCTCCCACTTAAAAAGATGAGAGAGGCCTGTAATTTTCATCATAGGTACACGTCAACTATGACAGACAAAATGAGGAAAAAAAATCCAGAAAATCACATTGTAGGATTTTTTATGAATTTATTTGCAAATTATGGTGGAAAATAAGTATTTGGTCAATAACAAAAGTTTCTCAATACTTTGTTATATACCCTTTGTTGGCAATGACACAGGTCAAACGTTTTCTGTAAGTCTTCACAAGGTTTTCACACACTGTTGCTGGTATTTTGGCCCATTCCTCCATGCAGATCTCCTCTAGAGCAGTGATGTTTTGGGGCTGTCGCTGGGCAACACGGACTTTCAACTCCCTCCAAAGATATTCTATGGGGTTGAGATCTGGAGACTGGCTAGGCCACTCCAGGATCTTGAAATGCTTCTTACGAAGCCACTCCTTCGTTGCCCGGGCAGTGTGTTTGGGATCATTGTCATGCTGAAAGACCCAGCCACGTTTCATCTTCAATGCCCTTGCTGATGGAAGGAGGTTTTCACTCAAAATCTCACGATACATGGCCCCATTCATTCTTTCCTTTAGACGGATCAGTCGTCCTGGTCCCTTTGCAGAAAAACAGCCCCAAAGCATGATGTTTCCACCCCCATGCTTCACAGTAGGTATGGTGTTCTTTGGATACAACTCAGCATTCTTTGTCCTCCAAACACAACGAGTTGAGTTTTTACCAAAAAGTTATATTTTGGTTTCATCTGACCATATGACATTCTCCCAATCCTCTTCTGGATCATCCAAATGCACTCTAGCAAACTTCAGACGTGCCTGGACATGTACTGGCTTAAGCAGGGGGACACGTCTGGCACTGCAGGATTTGAGTCCCTGGCGGCGTAGTGTGTTACTGATGGTAGGCTTTGTTACTTTGGTCCCAGCTCTCTGCAGGTCATTCACTAGGTCCCCCCGTGTGGTTCTGGGATTTTTGCTCACCGTTCTTGTGATCATTTTGACCCCACGGGGTGAGATCTTGCGTGGAGCCCCAGATCGAGGGAGATTATCAGTGGTCTTGTATGTCTTCCATTTCCTAATAATTGCTCCCACAGTTGATTTCTTCAAACCAAGCTGCTTACCTATTGCAGATTCATTCTTCCCAGCCTGGTGCAGGTCTACAATTTTGTTTCTGGTGTCCTTTGACAGCTCTTTGGTCTTGGCCATAGTGGAGTTTGGAGTGTGACTGTTTGAGGTTGTGTACAGGTGTCTTTTATACAGATAACAAGTTCAAACAGGTGCCATTAATACAGGTAACGAGTGGAGGACAGAGGAGCCTCTTAAAGAAGAAGTTACAGGTCTGTGAGAGCCAGAAATCTTGCTTGTTTGTAGGTGACCAAATACTTATTTTCCACCATAATTTGCAAATAAATTCATTAAAAATCCTACAATGTGATTTTCTGGATTTTTTTTCTCATTTTGTCTGTCATAGTTGACGTGTACCTATGATGAAAATGACAGGCCTCTCTCATCTTTTTAAGTGGGAGAACTTGCACAATTGGTGGCTGACTAAATACTTTTTTTCCCCACTGTACATGACATAGACACACGCATACACACACAAACACACCTCCTCTCCTCTCTTCTCCCCCTCTTATCTCCCCTCCTCTCCTCTCCTCTCCTCTCCCCTCCTCTCCTCTCCTCTCCTCTCCCTCTCCTCTCCTCTCCTCTCCTTTCCTCTCCTCCCCCCTCCTCTCCCCTCCCCTCCTCTCCTTTATTTTCCTTGCCTGTCCTCTCCCCCTCCTCTCCACTCCCCTCCTTTCCTTTCCTCCCCCCTCTTCTCTCCCCTCCCTCCCTCCCCTCCTCTCCTCTCCTCTCCTCTCCTCTCCTCTCCTCTCCTCTCCTCTCCTCTCCTCTCCTCTCCTCTCCTCTCCTCTCTCTCCTCTCCTCTCCTCTCCTCTCCTTTCCTCTCCTCCCCCCTCCCCTCCCCTCCCCTCCTCTCCTTTATTTTCCTTGCCTCTCCTCTCCCCCTCCTCTCCCCTCCTTTCCTCTCCTCCCCCTCTTCTCTCCCTCCCCTCCCCTCCCCTCCCCCTCCCCTCCCCTCTCCTCTCCTCTCCTCTCCTCTCCTCTCCTCTCCCTCTCCTCTCCTCTCCTCTCCTCTCCTCTCCTCTCCTCTCCTCTCCTCTCCTCTCCCCCTCCTCTCCTCTCCCCCACCTCTCCTCTCCTCTCCTCTCCTCTCCTCTCCTCTCCTCTCCTCTCCTCTCCTCTCCTCTCCTCTCCTCTCCTCTCCTCTCCTCTCCTCTCCTCTCCTCTCCTTTCCCCTCCTTTCCTCTCCTCCCCCCTCTTCTCTCCCCTCCTTTCCTCTCCCCTCCTTCCCCCCCTCCCCAGGTGTTCAGCTGTGCTGGCGGTCCAGTGTGTGACAGGTGGGCTCTGGAAGTTTCCCATCAGCCTCATCTCCACCGAGCCGCAGGTTGATGATGTCATCACCATTAACGCTGCAGGGCTCCACAAGACCTCTGCTGTGGGCTTCAGACTGACCAGCCAGACCAGGTCAAGCTGTGTGTCTATGTGTGTGTGTTTGTGTGTTTCTCTGACCCTTACCCTATCTACACTACCAGTCAAAAGTTTGGACACACCTACTCATTCAAGGGTTTTTCTTTATTTTTACTATTTTTTACATTGTAGAATAATAGTGAAGACATCAAAACTATGAAATAACACATATGGATGTATTTGTATGTATTAACCAAACAAGTGTTAAACAAATCAAAATATATTTTATATTTGAGATTCTTCAAATAGCCACGCTTTGCCTTGATGACAGCTTTGCACACTCTTGGCATTCTCTCAACCAGCTTCACCTGGAATGCTTTTCCAACAGTCTTGAAGGAGTTCCCACATATGCTTAGCACTTGTTGGCTGCTTTTCCTTCAGTCTGCCATCCGACTCATCCCAAACCATCTCAATTGGGTTGAGGTCGGGGGATTGTGGAGGCCAGGTCATCTGATGCAGCACTCCATCACTCTGTATGTGTGTGCGTGTTTCTCTGACCCTTACCTTATCTGTGTGTGTGTGTGTGTGTGTGTGTGTGTGTGTGTGTGTGTGTGTGTGTGTGTCTGCATGTCTATGTGTCAGGTACCCAGAGCCGTTCACAGCAGGGTTCCTGCCAGGTGGGGGCAGTGAGTTCCAGGTGTGTCCGTCCTCAGGTGAGCTCCTCCCAGTGGGGTCAGCCGGTACCCTCCTCACCGTCTCCTTCACCGCCTCCATGTACAGCAAGAGACACCACGCTACGCTGCTGGTCCAGGTATATCTGTCTAATATCACACACACACTACACTCTTAGAAAACAAAGGTGCTATCTAGAACCTAAAAGGGTTATTTGGCTGTCCCCATAGGAGAACCCTTTGAAGAACCCTTTTTGGTTCCAGGTAGAACCCTTTTGGGTCCATGTAGAACCCTTTTGGGTTCCATGTAGAAAGAGGGTTCTTTCTACAGAGGGTTATTTTTACATAGAACCCAAAAGAGTTCTACCTGGAACCAAAAAGGGTTATCCTACGGAGAAAGCCGAAGAACCCTTTTGGAAGCCTTTTTTCTAAGAGTGTAGGGTAAGGGTCAGAGCAACACATATAGACACACACACCTCACTGATTGACAGCTGCTTGTCCCTCCCCCAGACAGCAGACACACACACCTCACTGATTGACAGCTGCTTGTCCCTCCCCCAGACAGCAGACACACACACACCTCACTGATTGACAGCTGCTTGTCCCTCCCCCAGACAGCAGACACACACACACCTCACTGATTGACAGCTGCTTGTCCCTCCCCCAGACAGCAGACATGCAGTGGACGTACGAGGTGAAAGGAACCACGCCTGCTTACACCCCGCCCAGCTCTGCCTCCTCCAATGGGAACACCTCCTCCAGGGAACTCCCTCCCACTGATGTCCGCCAGAGGAACTTTGTGTCCCGGAACCTTCAGCTCCCTGCCATGGCTAACTCCTCCCCCATCAAACACAAAGCCTCCGCCTCGCAGATCAGATAGAGAGATCATTCTCACAGTACACACACACACACACACCACACCCCCACCCCATTTCTGTGTCATTTACATTATTAGGGCATCCTTATAGTACATTCCTGTATTTAAATCACTATCTCTAGACAATTCGGTACACTCCTGTGTCATTGAAATGATCATACAGGAGGATGGAATAATTAAAGTGCATGTACTTCACCTCATTGTCATAATTTGATTTCTGTTGACCTCTGGCCATATGGACATTCTTTCATGCACTTGACAAGACTTTGGAGATGTTCTCAGTCTGTTCTCAAACGAGCTGTGTGTGTGAAATGCCTGTGGGGGTGAAAACCATCTTCTGATCCAGTGCAGTGAACCAGGGGCCTTTCTCTCACCATGAATTCCAAGACGGATTATCTCCCCTCTCATTTCTTAGCCTGTCATTTATTCTTAACCGGATGAAATAACAAACTCTGGTTGAGAGAGAGAGAGAGAGAGAGAGAGAGAGAGAGAGAGAGAGAGAGAGAGAGAGAGAGAGAGAGAGAGAGAGAGAGAGAGAGAGAGAGAGAGAGAGAGAGAGGAGAGAGAGAGAGAGAGAGAGAGAGAGAGAGAGAGAGAGAGAGAGAGAGAGAGAGAGAGAGAGAGAGAGAGAGAGAGAGAGAGAGAGAGAGAGAGAGAGAGAGAGAGAGAGAGAGAGGAGAGAGAGAGAGAGAGAGAGAGAGAGAGAGAGAGAGAGAGAGAGAGAGAGAGAGAGAGAGAGAGAGAGAGAGAGAGAGAGAGAGAGAGAGAGAGAGAGAGAGAGAGAGAGAGAGAGAGAGAGAGAGAGAGAGAGAGAGAGAGCCACATAATCTAATTTAATGTAATTTATTTTGTTCCGTTTCCTGGATGGAGGCAGCATTAATATTCACATGTATTGATTATATTAGAGCGTAGGCTGTTAAAAGGCCATTTGGATTAGGGAACAGATTGATCCTGGATGGAGATTAGAAGGAAAACAGCAAAGTCATTCTCTGAATAATAGACTGCAGCAGTAGACAATATGGAGTCACATTGATATCCCTTATGGATTAACACAAACAACTGTTTATGATTGCTGAATGTAGGCTACTACAGTTGTCTGTTGTAAAGTCAATAGTGATGAACATCAGGGGATTCTGCTCCATTATCATGTGGTACTGAACTCTACCTGAGACTGTCTCGTTATCATGTGGTACTGAACTCTACCTGAGACTGTCTCTGTCCATTATCATGTGGGACTGAACTCTACCTGAGACTGTCTCTGTCCATTATCATGTGGTACTGAACTCTACCTGAGACTGTCTCTGTCCATTATCATGTGGGACTGAACTCTACCTGAGACTGTCTCTGTCCATTATCATGTGGTACTGAACTCTACCTGAGACTGTCTCTGTCCATTATCATGTGGTACTGAACTCTACCTGAGACTGTCTCTGTCCATTATCATGTGGTACTGAACTCCACCTGAGACTGTCTCTGTCCATTATCATGTATTACTGAACTCTGCCTGAGCAGAGAAGGGCCTGCTGTTGAGATCACAAGAGGAAAGTGGATGGTACCAGTGTATGGCTCTAGCTGACAGCTAGACAGGCTTCAGACAGCGACAGAGTTCAGCCTGCACTGAACCAGCAGGGTGGACAAGGGTAGACGGAGCTCCGAGCATCGAATTCCGAGAGTGTATATCACCTGTGAGAGTGATTAGCCAATCACGGCCGGGCACACACTCCCACCGAAGCGGCTGTCTCGCTCTTTGATGTGAAATGTAATTAATGCTGCAAAGCCTCTCTCCTCACAGTCAGTATCCCCTGCTGTAAACGACAGGAGAGAGAGAGAGAGCGAGAGAGAGAGAGAGAGAGAGAGAGAGAGAGAGAGAGAGAGAGAGAGAGAGAGAGAGAGAGAGAGAGAGAGGAGAGAACAAAACAAGCAGCTCAACTTTAGAGCTTTCATCCCTCTCAGTTGAGCTCTCTTCTGTCTCTCTGTCTCCACGCACTGATGACTTCTGTAGCCTCTTTCCTTTTATCCTCAGGGTTCCTGCCTTACTGAGATATATCCCTGGCTGTGTTTCATAAGGAAGTATGTATGCGTGTGTGTGTCAATACAATCAAACTAGCAAGGGCAATGATCACAAGTCAGTCATAACGTGGCTAATATGCTAGCGTATCTATTTATGTAGCAAGCTAAAAACACAGAGCCTAACTTTAGCTAGATAGCTAGCTGCTAGAGGAAGTAATGTCATTGGAGGAGTGGGTGACTGAGTGACTGACTTTTTCCCCTCGTATCGTTTTTCGGTGGCTACACAGCTAGAGATACACGTGTCATTTGGTTAGCTAGCAAAAAATGTGAATTGCTTTGCTAGCTAGCTTTGCTGAATTACTTTTTTCCAATAAGCACATCTCTTGCGTTCGCAAATTCACTCTGGCTAGCTATCTACTCTGATTTCAGAGCACTCTCGTCTGAGTGTGCCAGAGAGAAGAACAACTGATGAATTTACGAATGCTCAACACCCGCTGAACATGACTGGTGTCAGTAAACGTAGGCAAAAAAAGTAATAGTTAGTCAAGAATGCTCTAGATAACATGTAAACAGCCTAACCAGCTCTGCTACGGTTAGGCTGTTTACAGTGAGGTGTTCTCTCATTTGTGTCTGGAAGTAGCTAGCTAGCAAGCTAGCCAACTTCCGCCAGTAAGCTTGGGTGCTTGGTTGGGACAATGCAGGCAAGCTGCAGAAGGATGAGCAAGCTATTTCCCATCGTTTATCAGTGGACTTTTGACGGACAACTAGCTGAAAAAGTTTGAGAGGGTTTATCTAATGTTCCTTCGTTAGATTTTAGCTCATCTTGTTCCGGCTAGCATTAGTTGTTGATCTTGTTGTTGTTGTTGTGCATATAGGGAAAGACAGCCTACCTTTTTATGGTTGTTTGATCAATAGGACTGTAAAGTTCCCAATTGTAAGAGGACTCCCGTGGTATTTAGCTACATACAGTATTTGCAGAAATCCATTCAAGTGTATTTTGTGGCTTTTGCCGAATGCACTGTTGCAACTTCATGTAAAAACACAGTCCAGTTCAAAGTGAATGATGGCAGGCCAGTGTGGCAAATGGCTTGTTTGCATAAAGGCATACTGTAGCTCTGATTGGCTAAGGCGCACCGGTCTGCGTAGACTCTGGTCCTGGACAAGACAGATGTTTTTATTAAGTTTTTATTTACTGCAGTGTCTATTAATTGTCCAAATGCACGGCCGCCTTCCCACACTATATTGCTATAGAATTTTCACAAATGCCTTAGTATACGTAATTCCCAAACATTCTAAGAATTTATGAAAATGTGAAAATGACCATATCTAAGTGCTCGCTTATCAGAAAATGTAAAACAAATAAGTGTAATATTCTTCCTGGGAATGTATATGAACAGATTTTAATAAGATTTCATGTTGCTAAAATGCTGTCAGTTCCACTTTAAGGTTAGGTTTAGGCGTTAGGGTTAGGTTTAGGGTTTGGGGTTAAGGTTAGGGTTAGGTTAAGGGTTCGGGAAAATATAATTTTGAATGGGAACACATTTTTACTCCCCAAAAACATGGCTGTGTGTTGCTTGTGTGTGTGTCTGTGTGTGTGTCTGTGCGCGTGCGTGTGTGTGTGTGTGTGTGTGTGTGTGTGTGTGTGTGTGTGTGTGTGTGTGTGTGTGTGTGTGTGTGTGTGTGTGTGTGTGTGTGTGTGTGTGTGTGTGGTGACGTTTACACAAGTACAGACACTTAAGAGTCAATCCAGCACCATGGACATCGAAGGAATCGGACTTCAGCACCACCAGATAGTGGACAGCAATAGTCTCCGGTGCAGACTCCCCACTGAGAGAATCCCTGAAGATTCTGTAACCTACATAAAAAGACCTAACCAGAGAGGACGCTAAAAATATGCATTCAGCCCTATATATATGTATTCTGTGAGGAATGACTGTACCACATATATTACCTCCCCCTGTGTTCTAGAATATATCCATCCCATTGCTGAGTATCCACCTCATTTTCGAACGCTTTTTAAACACGGAAGCCACACGCGGAAACCATGGATAGCCTACATCTTCCTCCGCCCTCATGCATTATCATAATTAATATGCGTGCCACTAGAAATCCCTACATTAGCATGTTTTTGTTAGCCGAAACATCCTGACAAACTACAACATATTATTGGCCTTATGTGCCTGGACCTTGTAGACTAAATTGCCGAGAAAAAAAACCCATAACTGATCCAATCAGGCAGGGTAGATGCAGTTATTTCAAAATGAGTACCGGGATGCATTCAAAACGCCTGGCTTTTGAGCGGTTATTCAAATGGCATAGGCTATTCACTGCAGTTTACAGCCTATACTAGAGTTTTGTACTCACTTGAAAACAATAATAACATTATTCATTACATTGTGTTGTTGTAGCCTAGGTGGGATACATTTCTTGTCCCTAAAAACCTGAAACATATGGTAGGTTTCCTGAAACATATGGTAGGTTTTCCAGCTGCACATCCGGGGCGGGGACCGGGAGGGAGCGCACATAGTGTAGCTACCTATGATTTCGTTATCTGATAAGCTTGTTTTATTTTGCTGTGTAAATTGACTTGATATAGTCACTGCAGTATTAAGCCTAACATTGAGCTTATGAATGATGGTCAAATATGCATACACTTCTACTCACGCTATAGGCTACATCTCAAGCATGTCTGTGTTCTGTTGCGCAATTACGCACCTGGCCTCTCCACTGCCATGGCTATTCCACTTAAATCGTGTGGCGTCCCAGGAAAAGACAGACTACAAAAGCTTTTCGGACACTTATTTCAACTTTTTTCCCCCCGCCTACTAACAGCCTATTGGAGGAGAGATGCACGCTTGCTCTTGCTTGCGGAATGTAAAATAGGCTACAGCATTAAGAACCGGCACCCCTTCAAATTAGTGGATTCAGCTATTTCAGCCACGCCAGTTGCTGACAGGTGTATAAAATCGAGCACACAGACATGCAATCAATCTCCATAGACAAACATTGGCAGTAGAATGGCCTTACTGAAGAGCTCAGTGACTTTCAACGTGGCACCGTCATAGGATGCCACCTTTCCAACAAGTCAGTTCGTCAAATGTCTGCCCTGCTAGACCTGCCCCGGTCAACTGTAAGTGCTGTTATTGTGAAGTGGAAACGTCTAGGAGCAACAAGCGCGAAGTGGCAGGCCACACAAGCTCACAGAACGGGCCCACCGAGTGCTGAAGCGACGTCAGCACAAGAACCTGGAGCTTCATGAAATGGGTTTCCATGGCAGCCTCACACAAAACCAAGATCACCCTGCGCAATGCCAAGCGTCGGCTGGAACGGCTGGAACGGTGTAAAGCTTGACGCCATTTGATTCAATGGAGCAATGGAAACGCGTTCTCTGGAGTGATGAATCATGCTTCACCATCTGGCAGTCAGACGGACGAATTTGGGTTTGGCTGATGCCAGGAGAACGCTACCTGCCCCAATGCTTAGTGTCAACTGTAAAGTTTGGCGGAGGAGGAATAACGGTCTGGGGTTGTTTTTCATGGTTCAGGCTAGGCCCCTTAGTTCCAGTGAAGGGAACCCTACAGCATACAATGACATTCTAGATGATTTCTTGATTCCAACTTTGTGGCAACCGTTTGGGGAAGGCCCTTTCCTGTTTCAGCATGACAATGCCCCAGTGCACAAAGCGAGGTTCATACAGAAATGTTTTGTTGAGATTGGTGTGGAAGAACTTGACTGGCCTGCACAGAGCCCTGAGCTCAACCCCATCGAACACCTTTGGGATGAATTGGAATTCCGACTGCGGAGCCAGGCCTAATCGCCCAACATCAGTGCCCGACCTCACTAATGCTCTTGTGGCTGAATGGAAGCAAGTCTCCGCAGCAATGTTCCAACATCTAATGGAAAGCCTTCCCAGAAGAGTGGAGGCTGTTATGAGATGTTCGAAGAGCAGGTGTCCACATACTTTTGGTCATGTAGTGTACCTTTTTGGTCCTTCTAAACTGTCGAGAATAGACCCAAACTGATCCAAATGGTTGCATAATCAGTTCTAGGCTGTAGGCCAGTTACAGTGGGGGGGAGTATTTAGTCAGCCACCAATTGTGCAAGTTCTCCCACTTAAAAAGATGAGAGAGGCCTGTAATTTTCATCATAGGTACACGTCAACTATGACAGACAAAATGAAAAGAAAAAAATCCAGAAAATCACATTGTAGGATTTTTAATTTATTTATTTGCAAATTATGGTGGAAAATAAGTATTTGGTCAATAACAAAAGTTTCTCAATACTTTGTTATATACCCTTTGTTGGCAATGACACAGGTCAAACGTTTTCTGTAAGTCATCACAAGGTTTTCACACACTGTTGCTGGTATTTTGGCCCATTCCTCCATGCAGATCTCCTCTAGAGCAGTGATGTTTTGGGGCTGTCGCTGGGCAACACGGACTTTCAACTCCCTCCAAAGATTTTCTATGGGGTTGAGATCTGGAGACTGGCTAGGCCACTCCAGGACCTTGAAATGCTTCTTACGAAGCCACTCCTTCGTTGCCCGGGCGGTGTGTTTGGGATCATTGTCATGCTGAAAGACCCAGCCACGTTTCATCTTCAATGCCCTTGCTGATGGAAGGAGGTTTTCACTCAAAATCTCACGAAACATGGCCCCATTCATTCTTTCCTTTACACGGATCAGTCAACCTGGTCCCTTTGCAGAAAAACAGCCCCAAAGCATGATGTTTCCACCCCCATGCTTCACAGTAGGTATGGTGTTCTTTGGATGCAACTCAGCATTCTTTGTCCTCCAAACACGACGAGTTGAGTTTTTACAAAAAAGTTATATTTTGGTTTCATCTGACCATATGACATTCTCCCAATCCTCTTCTGGATCATCCAAATGTACTCTAGCAAACTTCAGACGGGCCTGGACATGTACTGGCTTAAGCAGGGGGACACGTCTGGCACTGCAGGATTTGAGTCCCTGGCGGCGTAGTGTGTTACTGATGGTAGGCTTTGTTACTTTGGTCCCAGCTCTCTGCAGGTCATTCACTAGGTCCCCCCGTGTGGTTCTGGGATTTTTGCTCACCGTTCTTGTGATCATTTTGACCCCACGGGGTGAGATCTTGCGTGGAGCCCCAGATTGAGGGAGATTATCAGTGGTCTTGTATGTCTTCCATTTCCTAATAATTGCTCCCACAGTTGATTTATTCAAACCAAGCTGCTTACCTATTGCAGATTCAGTCTTCCCAGCCTGGTGCAGGTCTAGAATTTTGTTTCTGGTGTCCTTTGACAGCTCTTTGGTCTTGGCCATAGTGGAGTTTGGAGTGTGACTGTTTGAGGTTGTGGACAGGTGTCTTTTATACTGATAACAAGTTCAAACAGGTGCCATTAATACAGGTAACGAGTGGAGGACAGAGGAGCCTCTTAAAGAAGAAGTTACAGGTCTGTGAGAGCCAGAAATCTTGCTTGTTTGTAGGTGACCAAATACTTATTTTCCACCATAATTTGCAAATAAATTCATTAAAAATCCTACAATGTGATTTCTGGATTTTGTTTTCTCATTTTGTCTGTCATAGTTGACGTGTACCTATGATGAAAATTACAGGCCTCTCTCATCTTTTTAAGTGGGAGAACTTGCACAATTGGTGGCTGACTAAATGCTTTTTTACCCCACTGTATTTAGTTATGAAACAAAACAGGACGTTAGAGCGGTTATTTAAATTAGCCTACATCACTGCAGTTGACAGCCTATGGACAGTAATTGTGCACTCACTTGATAGCAATAATACATTCCTCGTTGCACTGTGTTGTTGTAGCCCAGGTATAATAATTGTCTTGTTTAAAAACGTAGGTCTAATCAATAGTGGAGCTTTGCGTGCCCAGGGACCACAGAGCGCAGCCTGGAGGAACGCACTACAGATTTGTCATTTCATAATTCGTTATATTTTTTCTTGCACTTTGACAGGTTAATATTTAGCCTATAGCCCTAATATTTAGCTAATGAATGGCCTAATATCTGGCTAATATTTCGCTTCTTACTTCGGCTACACATCTCTAGTCTCTCTCTCTTCCAGCTGTTCCCGTGCGCAACAGGCTATAGGCTACGCAAGCCTCTACGCAATAGCCATTCATTTTCTCATGAAATCCCAGGAAAGCTATAGGCTACAAATGCTATAGGACATTTATTTTAATACTTTTTAAAATACTAAGCCTAATAGCCTATTCGGGAATAGAAGCAGGCTTGCTTATACTAATTGCTGAATGTAAAACAGGCCTACAGCATAGAAAATGCATTTCGGGGAAGGTTCAGGAGAGAAAGTGCATTGGTGTGATTGATCACTTTGGCCGGTTATGATAACATTGTTGCACTGATGCATTGCAAATAGTTGCACAGGACATAGTCTAGATGAGCACAGTGAAAAAGAAGACCCAAAGGAATTGACAACCATTAGAAAATGAATATCACCTGCAAACCATTTGAGCAAAGAGGCAATTACATGCTGTAAAAGATTCGCAGGCTCGGGGTTTGTTGTTGAATTGCTACATTTAAATACAAGTTAGGCTACTATATTATTTTTCATTATCCCTACATGTACATTGAAGTTTGCAGTTGTCACTATGACAATGAACACACCCTGAAATCACTGAATGGTCTGAACCAGTATCTGTGCGTTAGAGACCTCATGAATGGTCTGAACCAGTATCTGTGCGTTAGAGACCTCATTAATGGTCTGAACCAGTATCTGTGCGTTAGAGACCTCATGAATGGTCTGAACCAGTATCTGTGTGTTAGAGACCTCATGAATGGTCTGAACCAGTATATGTGTGTTAGAGACCTCATGAATGGTCTGAACCAGTATCTGTGCGTTAGATACCTCATGAATGGTCTGAACCAGTATCTGTGCGTTAGAGACCTCATGAATGGTCTGAACCAGTATCTGTGCGTTAGAGACCTCATGAATGGTCTGAACCAGTATCTGTGCGTTAGAGACCTCATGAATGGTCTGAACCAGTATCTGTGCGTTAGATACCTCATGAATGGTCTGAACCAGTATCTGTGCGTTAGAGACCTCATGAATGGTCTGAACCAGTATCTGTGCGTTAGAGACCTCATGAATGGTCTGAACCAGTATCTGTGCGTTAGAGACCTCATGAATGGTCTGAACCAGTATCTGTGCGTTAGAGACCTCATGAATGGTCCTGTGTTACCAACTTCTTAATAGGCAGTGTGCAGTAGGATGCGTTGATCAGTTGATTGACAGGCGCAGCACTGTAGAACGGTAAACGATCAACTTTCCTCTAGTGTGGATGCTCACCAATGTTTTATAGTTATGTAGCCTATAGTTTATCATAGTTATCGTTATAGTTATTGGTTTGGTGGATGGTTCTTAACTCGTACACAACACAATTAACGTAATTATCACAACATAACTACTAGTAGGTCTAGCTAACGTTAGCGAACTTGAAATAAATATAAAATTACACTTACACTTGTTTACTTGACTTTTATACTCTATAAATTGACTCCTTTAAATAATTTACTCTAGCAAGTTTGCCACCGGCGCGCTGCAGTAGGTAAGTAAAGCGAAAGTCGAATCCATAACTTCCGCTGTTTGGCTGTGCCCATAGCATCGTTCGGAATGAGGTGGATTCTATCTGTTCTGTTAGTCAGAATGCCCGCTCTACAGTGTTTTCCTGGCTCTGCTCTGGCGGGTTCTCTGCTTGTTTGTCCAGATGATTTGTGGTCTCCAGGGCTCCATCTGGTTCTCTGCTTGTTTGTCCAGATGATTTGTGGTCTCCAGGGCTCCACCTGGTTCTCTGCTTGTTTGTCCAGATGATTTGTGGTCTCCAGGGCTCCACCTGGTTCTCTGCTTGTTTGTCCAGATGATTTGTGGTCTCCATGGCTCCATCTGGTTCTCTGCTTGTTTGTCCAGATTATTTGTGGGCTCCAGGGCTCCATCTCGTTCGCTGCTTGTTTGTCCAGATTGTGGTCTCCAGGGCTCCACCTGGTTCTATGCTTGTTTGTCCAGATTGTGGTCTCCAGGGCTCCATCTGGTTCTCTGCTTGTTTGTCCAGATGATTTGTGGTCTCCATGGCTCCATCTGGTTCTCTGCTTGTTTGTCCAGATTATTTGTGGTCTCCAGGGCTCCATCTCGTTCGCTGCGTGTTTGTCCAGATTGTGGTCTCCAGGGCTCCACCTGGTTCTATGCTTGTTTGTCCAGATTATTTGTCGTCTCCAGGGCTCCATCTCGTTCGCTGCTTGTTTGTCCAGATTGTGGTCTCCAGGGCTCCATCTAGTTCTCTGCTTATTTGTCCAGATGATTTGTGGTCTCCAGGGCTCTCTCTATTGATTTATCCTCAAGCCTAATGGGTGACTCACTGATGATTCCCTCCCTTAATCCACAGCTATTACTCTCTGTGTGTGACCACACACCCTGTGTCTCCACCGTGCCTGCACCCACTGTGTGTGTGTGTGTGTGTGTGTGTGTGTGTATGTGTGTGAGTGTGTCTGTGTGTCTCTATATTGACAAGATGCAAGCTGCAAACCCATTTTGCACCTTTCCTCAACAGCCGGCAGGTCTCGGCAGACAGTCTATTGAACCAGAAACAGAGCCTGGTGGAGTGAGGCTGAGAAAGCAGGCAGGCAGCAGGAAATGAGATATGCTAATGCAGGATCATAATAACTCCCATTATGAGACTGTTCACAGCAGGTGCTGCTGCCTGGCTGTCATGGGAACCAGGGGAAGAGAGTGAGCTCAGCATTGACTTGTAGAGAAACTACTGAGAGAAACTTCAGACTCCCAACTCCCAACTCTGGAACAATAGGCTGTTAAATGTAGACTAGAGACTCACAGTATTCTTAGTAGAACCTGGGTGACAGGCCTACTAATGTAAATCTGAGGCCCTATTACCATTCTCACATCAGTGACGAGTTCTATTTTTGCATTTATATTGGTACATGCAGTGTGTGTGTGTGTGTGTGTGTGTGTGTGTGTGTGTGTGTGCCTGACTGTCTGTCTGTCGGCTGCCTGCCTTTCTGTCTGCCTGCCTGCCAATCTGTTTCTCTGCCTGTTTGTCTGTCTAATTCTAAGTGAGTGCATGTTTATTGCAGTGTCCTTGGGAGTCTTAATGCTGAAGCAGTGACTTTCCCTCCCTTGGCTAAAATCAATGGTGTCAGCAATCTCCAGTCTCTGGCCTGTCAATAGAGTGATTGAAATCCCACTGTCACTATTACTGATGCAGAGAAACCCACATAGATTCCCCTTCCTTTGCCAGCTTTCACTTTCTACTGTAAGACCAGCGGTTTGTGGAGAGAGAGGTTCCTCCTGGGGAAAAAACACATAAAAAGACCCTGAAGACCGGTGTGTCTTGGAGAGATTTATCAGGCAGCGATGTCATTACGTCACTGCTGGAACGGAAGAGCCCGTGCGCTACACTGGCATCATCATCACATTCAGCGCAGCGGCAGAGAGGTAGGAGCGGCAGCGTTGGGAGCCTATTTTGAGAGCCGAGACTCTCATCTCCAGTGACTCCTCTAGATTCTACATGTAAACACGGATCATCGGGGAATTATAGAAGCCACAACGCGACATCAGACAGCAGCATAACTCCCTGGCGAGTCTCCCAGTCAGCGGAAACCTGCAACAATGTCTTCGTCTGTTAGCGAGACAGAGGAGGTGCGAGTCTCGGCGGCGCTGACGCCTTTGAAGTTGGTGGGACTCGTGTGCGTGTTCCTGGCGCTGTGCTTGGACGTCGGAGCCGTGATGAGCCCGGCATGGGTAACCGCCGACGACCAGTACTACCTCTCACTGTGGGAGGCGTGCTGGAAAGCGGCTTCGTCTGAGAACTGGCAGTGCAACAGCACGCTGGAGTCAGGTGGGTGAGACCCAGTCCCGCGGCCGTCATCTGTAGCCTAACCAACTAAATATGGCGCAGGATTCACCTTGGTTTGTTTGCGGTTACTGGTTTCCATTCATAAATAGTATAACCTACGGCAATATTGCTGCTATAAAGAGGGAATTGAGTGGCTGGTGTATAGTCTGGATAGGTGCCCACGCAGTAAGTTGTGCCTGTACGGAGATTCAGTTAAATCCTGTCGCCATGACAAAGCATCTCTTGTGGGTCTCTCTCTCTCTCTCTCTGACTGCCCGGTGCATCTTTCATCTCCGTCCCTCCATCATTAGTTTGACGCTGTTGAAAACACCACCTCTCCGCTCACTGGCCGCCTCACAAACAACTGCTACTTCTGTTTATGTTTGTGCTTTTATTTATTAAGACAACAGGCTGATAGTAGGATTTAGGATTTTATTTAGATCTTCATTATCTGTTTCTGTTACAGCAGCTACTTTTCCTGGGGTCCACACAGAACATAAAACATGACGTAATAAATAACTATAATAGACCAGAACAGCTCGAGGACAGAATTACATACATTTAAAATCAATATAGAAATACAAACGGTCCTGTGCTAACAAACCACTCAGGAAAAACATATGTCTTTACATAGACAAGTTATTTAGGTCAGATAGAGGAGAGGCGTTGTGTTGTGAGGTGTTGTTTTCTAGATTTAAAAAAAACTGATTCTGCTGTTTGCTTGGGACATTTTTGATGGAGGGGTTCCATGTAACCATGGCTCTATACAATACTGTGAGTTGCCTTACATTAGTTTTGGTGGCATGTCTGGTGGGGTATGTATGCCAGTGAGAACTTTATGTTACTCAAAGCTTTATTTCGATTGACAACCAAATGTTAATGTTTGCGTTATGCGTATATTGGATTATGTTCTGTTTAAATGTATGTTTATTTATTGAAATATTTATTAATTCAGTTGAATGTTTTTTTTATGTTGCATTTCAAAATGTGTTTGAGTTCGATGCCAAAATTGCTCTGCTCTAACTGTATTGTACAAACTACACTTACGTTTATGTATCTATTTATAATTTTTTTACAGTATATTTCATAGTATATTACAGTATATTACAATATATTTCATGTCATCTTGTTGATATTAGCCCTCTGTTTACAGTGACTGGCAAGATGTGCTGCTCTGTTCTGGGCCTGCTGCAGCTCTCCTAGGTCCTTATCTGCTGCTCCTCACTATAGAACCAGGCAATAGTCAAGATGTGATCAAACCAGAGCCTGCAGTACTTGTTTGGTCGAATGTGGTGTTAAAAAAAGCAGAGCATCTCGATCACAGACAGACCAAAAATATTTTATTTAAAATATGTATTTTTCTTGCCTCAGCCATGTCCCGCCCCTGTGCCTGGCTTGCAAATTCACCTACAGTTGAAACAGTTGAGCTTTCCGAATCCGTTTATCATCTAAAACCAGAATATGCACCGTTCCAGAATGATGAGATGACACGTGGTGGAACCCTTTGGGAATGGGGAACCTTATTTGCTCAATGGAGACGCGCTTTGGGAAGCGTGGGATTTCTTCCACGCCAGCTCACCAATCCAGCTGGGGTTTTTCATTCTGCTTTTGTTTTCTAGAAATTAGTCTTTGTTGAATTCCCACATATGCTCTCTCTCAGGCAGCCAGCAGCATAACTTTGAGCAGCAAATTCCCAGGGGGGCAAATGCCTGGAGATTAGTTACCAGGGCAACGGGGCACTACATTCACACAAATTATTTTGATCTGATGGGGTCTCCTTTTTCAATTACCCGTGAGGGCTAGGAAGGGGTCGACAGAACCCCTCTTCTGAGCACGTAGTCCTGTCAGTCACTTTCACAATTATAGATTTTCTATAAACAGTTTATCTAGATTTAATTCAGTTTTTCCAGTTGTTCCACTTTTTATGTTGTTATGGGGTAACCTACATTTGTTGAGTGCCATAGATGATATTTCCAGAGTCTCAGCTCTAAAGGCATATGTTGATGTTTCAATATTCTTCTCATCCACTGAAAGTGCAGCCTGGACTCATCCAGCTGTGGTTTGTGGCAGGACTCTCCCTCTCCCCATCTCGCTCTCTCTGTCTCTCTCTGTCTCTCTCTGTGTCTCTCTCTCTCTCTCTCTCTCTCTCTCTCTCTCTCTCTCTCTGTCTCTGTCTCTCTGTCTCTCTGTCTCTCTGTCTCTCTGTCTCTCTGTCTCTCTGTCTCTCTGTCTCTCTGTCTCTCTGTCTCTCTGTCTCTCTCTGTCTCTCTCTGTCTCTCTCTGTCTCTCTCTGTGTCTCTCTGTGTCTCTCTGTGTCTCTCTGTGTCTCTCTCTCTCTCTCTCTCTCTCTCTCTCTCTCTCTCTCTCTCTCTCTCTCTCTGTCTCTGTCTCTCTCTCTCTCTCTCTCTCTCTCTCTCTCTCTCTCTCTCTCTCTCTCTGTCTCTCTCTCTCCAGGGTGTGTTTGTGTGTTTCAGACAAATCAATCAGAGGAAACCGTAAGTGTCCATTTTGTAGAGAGAGAGAGAGAGTGTATCCCATGTTTTGACCGGAGGGGGTTTTCTATAATTACAATGCTACCACTTAGAAATTCAATTAAAATGTTAATAGTTTAATGACAGCTCTATCTCTTCTGTAGATCTCACTATCTGATTCAGTGCTAGGCCAACTCCAGCCCTCCAGTGTACACACACACACACAGAAACACACACACACACACACACACGCACACAGAAACACCACACACACACACACACGCACCCCAAACTCTCCAGCTAATGCATGACTAATCCACATGACAGTGATATGCTGCTGCTGTTTTATTTCCCTCCCTCCCTCCCTCGCTCCCTCCCTCCTTCCTCAATGGAGGACAGGATCATTCCTCCCCTATGTCAGGGTGTGTTTAAATAGCATGGCTAGTTTGACTGACCTATTTTTTCAGACTTTCTCCACATTGGTGAATATTTCATGTCAGACACTGATTCGTTGCGGTGCGGTCAGTCGGTCCATGTGGTAAGGCTACCTAGCTCTCTTTAAGGACAGACAGATTGGGCTTAGGGCAGACTAATCTCCTCTCCTCTCCTCTCCTCTCCTCTCCTCTCCTCTCCTCTCCTCTCCTCTCCTCTCCTCTCCTCTCCTCTCCTCTCCTCTCCTCTCCTCTCCTCTCCTCTCCTCTGCTCTAACAGAGAGAGGTTCTCAGAAGATTCTGGTCTATTTGTGGCCTCTCAATGAACACTGGAAAATAATAAGGTGTTGGTTTGCATCACACAGCCACAGTCAGAGAAAGACCTCCATGAAATAAGACCCCCTAGGACAGGGGTGTTAAACTCATTCCACGGAGGGCCGAGTGTCTGCAGGTTTTTGGTTTTTCCTTTCAATTAAGACCTAGACAACCAGATGGAGTGCTTTACTAATTAGTGATCTTAATTCATAAATCAAGTACAAGGGAGGAGTGAAAACCCGCAGACACTCGGCTCTCCATGGATTGACTTTGACATAATGTTCCCGCTGACATTAATGGAGTCAGGGACTATGGAGAGGGGGAGATATACACACACCTTTTTTATTTATTTTATATTTATTTAACTAGACAAGTCAGTTAAGAACAAATTCTTATTTACAATGACGGCCTACACCGGCCAAACCCGGATGATGCTGGGCCAATTATGCGCCGCCCTATGGGACTCCCAATCACGGCCGGTTGTGATACAGCCTGGAATCGAACCAGGGGGTCTGTAGTGACACCTCAAGCACTGAGATGCAGTGCCTTAGACCACTGCGCCACTCGGGAGCCACGCATGGGCGCATGCACACACACACACACACACACAAGCATGCACGCACATGATGCGCGCACACACACACGGATGTTTGCACAATCACAGGCAATTTAAGACACAATGTATGGATAATCTTTCATCCCTTTCCTGCCGTCAAATGACTAAATCGCCCTCTAGTGGCCTCATTGGTGGAATGTAATTAATATTTGTAATAATTTCATACTGTAATTAATAAACATTCTTTTTTTTTTTTTTTGCCGAAAATCCGGTGTTTCTATGTCAAACAGTTTTGTTATATTTCAGTCTTCTGGGATGTATATAAAGTGTAATATTGGGATGCAAACTCAAAATTGAATACATTTCAACTCCACATCTGACATGATACAGGTGTCTTCTTTTTTTAAGCCCATAACCATGTGTGTGAGGTGTATACTTTTGTTTCAAAGTAGATTTGTTTAAGACTACCAAGAAACACTCTGTGTGACCCTGATTTAGCCCACTGCAGTAAAAGGTTATTCCCTGTAAGAAGTGACCAGTCACCACCTCCCCTCAGAACCTATAATAACTCAACTGAGTGATGAGAAACATGTCCAGGTCTCTAATCCAGTCAGTCACATGCTGCTACACATTCCTTCCTTTAAATAAATCCTACTTAGGTCTAAAACCATCTAACATTGTTAGCTCCAGTGGTAGAGTGAGGTTCAACATCACATCTCAGTGAGCAGGCTTGTTTCACATGGGCTCTTCAGAGTAATTTGAGTCCATAGTCACAATTGTATTGTTTAAGTTTGTGGCTGCAGTTCTTTAAAGTGGGAACCACCATACTCACGTTAGTTTAGTGGCTGCAATTCTTGGTACCGACCACCTACATGAAGACCTCTCAGCTGTCTCTCTTTCTCTCTCTTTCACCCCTTGTAACCATTCTCCCTGCCTAGTGTCCATGTCCGCCACTGGTTCACTCCCTCTCTGACCATACCGTTCGACCACAACCCAAACACACAGTCCCTCTAACCAGCATGACTCCCTCACCCCCGGCTCTCTAACTGGCTGTGTCTTCTAATAGGCTGAGAACAGTGACCGTGGTTCACTCCCCAACTGACTGTACGGTCCGACCATAACACAACCACGTCGTCCTTTTAATAACCAGCCTGACTCCCCGGCTGTCTCTTCTAATAGGCTGAGAGCAGTGACCGTGAGAACGCTGTGACTACAGCAGAAACGCATGAAAAATGAATGAAACATAAACCACTCCTGCCCCAGGAGTAAAGTCTACTATTACCCCTCCAACGTTAGGCTACTCCTCTCTGAGTGCATACCAAATGGCACACTATTCCCTTTATAGTGCACTACCTTTGACCAGGGCTCTATGGGATACCCTATCGGCCCTGGTCAAAAGTAGTGCACTATAAAGGGAATATGATGCCATTTGGGATACAGCCTCTGGTGAATGCATAGGAACACGGTACAGTAGTGTCTGAAATGGTCCAGTTCATCTTCATCTGACCCTTTTATAAACCACTCTGACAGAGAAGAGGGGTCTCGTGGTCAGGGAAGATAAGGAACGCACAACGCTTCAAATGTTTCTCCATGTTTCATCAGGAAGGTCCTGAGTTCTTGTTGTTTTCCTCGACCCACATTGGTGGAAGAACTGTACATGCTTTCCTCCTGTAGATCTCTTCCCTCCCTCTCCCTCCCCCTCTTTCCCTCCCCCTCTCTCTCCCCCTCTTTCCCTCCCTCTCTCTCTCTCCCCCTCTTTCCCTCCCTCCCTCTCTCTCCCCCTCTTTCCCTCCCTCTCTCTCTCCCCCTCTTTCCCTCCCTCTCTCTCTCCCCCTCTTTCCCTCCCTCTCTCTCTCCCCCTCTTTCCCTCCCTCTCTCTCTCCCCCTCTTTCCCTCCCTCTCTCTCTCCCCCTCTTTCCCTCCCTCTCTCTATCTCCCCCTCTTTCTCTCTCTCTTGCTGTATGTGCTCTCTTTTTTCTCCTTCTTTCCCTCACTCCGTTTCCCTCCGACAACTTGCTGTTTCCTCCTGCTTGTGTATGCCACCTGATATCCCCTCCTCTCTGTCCTCTTTCTCTCCTTCCCTCTCTCTCTCCCTATCGCCCGTATGCTCCTCTCCGCTCTTTTCCCTCCTTCTCCACCTCCTTCCTTATCTATATATTTATTAATTTCAATTTAAGGGCTTTATTGGCATGGGAAACGTGTGTTAACATTGCCAAAGCAAGTGAAGATATTATATTATCTCTCTCCTTCTCTCTCTGTCTCTCTAGACTGGCAGATCGCCACCCTGGCCTTGTTGCTAGGCGGAGCTGCCCTTGTCCTGCTGTCCTTCCTGGTGGTCCTGGTGTCAGTGTGTATCGGCTCCCGGAGACGCTTCTACAGACCTGTCGCTGTCATGCTATTCGCTGCAGGTGGTGACCCTTAAACACACACACACACAAAGCTCCAACAGACACACACACACACAATTATTTGTCTCTATCTTTTGATATAATATTCCTTGTTAGACAGTTAATTCATACGTAATATGCATATATCCCTACCTCTTCAATATACGTATGATATATCTCTATCAGATCTCTTCTCATCTCGTTCCCTCTCCTCCAGTGGTGTTGCAGGGCTGCAGTCTGGTCCTCTACCCCATCAAGTTCATTGAGACCATCAGCTTGAGGATATACCATGAATTCAACTGGGGTTACGGCCTGGCCTGGGGCGCTACCATCTTCTCCTTCGGCGGGGGGATCCTCTACTGCCTCAACCCTAAGAACTATGAAGACTACTACTGACCCTGCTGGACTGTACCACTGTGACCCCCCCCTCTGTAGCCGCTGGCTGTAATACATATCCTATACTGTATAATGCTAATGCATGCTAGAGAGACAGGTAGACACAGAGAGACTGAGAGAGACACACACACACGCACACTTCAGCATACAGTATTTCCTGTGGAAGCAGGCAGCGGCTCTGTGTTGGGGTGGATGGATGATGTCACAGTACGTAGTACCCTCCTCTGTACTCCCTCTTCAGTCAGAGACTAACAGATAACAGACTGACCAATCAGATCACTCTATCTGTCCTCTAACCCTGGGACAAGGGACTCACTGAAGCACTGTTACCCACCAAGTATTACTTGCAAGGGATAAGGAGGAGGCTAGCCTCGGCAAACCCAGAAGGTAGGTAAGTAGTCTGTCCCCGAGAGATTAGGATGATGCTGACTGGAAAACAGACCTTGTCTTCTCACTGGTAGGCAGAGACAGACTGGGATGACCAACACTGGTAGCATGAGGAAGAGATCCAATGGCCCACAGGACACCACTGTGGTCTACAGTATTTCTCCATGGAGGAAAGAAGCAGTGCACTCTACCACTTGCTACATTTGGGGTCAATTTCATTTAAATTCCAGTCAATTCAGGAAGTACAATTCCAATTCTCTTCAAATACTATTCAATCAGGAATTGGAATTTGGTTTACTTTCTGAATTGATTGGAATTGAAATGGAATTGACCCCAACCCTGGTGAAGACGAGGTTTGCTCCGTCCCAATCCTCCAAAACAGGGGGTTTCCTTCCTGTCTTCATAGCCAGTGAGGAGCACAGAGACAGACAGGGAGCCGTTGAAGACCGTTTAGGACATAGCCCAGTAATGTGGTACTTGTCTGTAGCTTATGTGGTCTGTCTTATCACAGCTTTGTAAGGTTTTTGCTATGTAGAAATGTTACGTGGTCTAGAAGAGGAGACATACAGTTAGCTTAGTTTCTGTCTGGTAACACATTTAGTTGTCCAACAATAATCCAATGAAATGTAACCACACAAATAAAATCTTATTATTTGAAGGGACATCCCACAGTAGATTGAGGGGGACATTGTTGAATGATGTTCATAGAGATGCAGACCAGATGTGTGAGTAGATTACATTACAGACAGAGAGAGAGAGAGAGAGAGAGAGAGAGAGAGAGAGAGAGAGAGAGAGAGAGAGAGAGAGAGAGAGAGAGAGAGAGAGAGAGAGAGAGAGAGAGAGAGAGAGAGAGAGAGAGAGAGAGAGAGAGAGAGAGAGAGAGAGAGAGAGAGAGAGAGAGAGAGAGAGAGAGAGAGAGAGAGAGAGAGAGAGAGAGAGAGAGAGAGAGATGCGCCGTGGTAGAGATGTGTATCAGTATTCATCTCTTTGTAAGTTAACACAATAAAGTAGTGAAAAGAACCAGTCTCTTCCTCTCATTAGATCACTACAGCAGGTGCTAGATACTTTAACTCCTCCTTGAGAATGTATTTATTTTCTTTTAAGATATCATCAAATGATTCCCAAGCACCTGCAACAAGCAAACTCCGTCAGTGCTGTTCCTTATTGTGATCTATTGAACTGAATTCACCTCAACTGACTTCAGATCTCCAGTCATTATCTGTCCAAGTGGACTCTATTTTGGATACTCAGCCGTTCCTGCCGTAACCAGCTCCTTGAAGAAGACACACTGCTGTGCACAGGGGTTCCACTTCATCTTTGTTACTTCAAATTGTGTGTGTGTGTGTGGGCGTGTGTGTGTGTGTGGGCATGTGTGTGTGCGTGTGTGTGTGCATGTGGGTGTGCGTGTGTGTGCATGCGTGTGTGTGCGTGTGTGTGTGTGTGTGTGTGTGTGTGCGTGTGGGTGTGCGTGTGTGTGTGTGTGTGTGTGCGTGTGTGTGTGCGTGTGGGTGTGCGTGTGTGTGTGTCAATTAAAACCTTGTCGAACTCTAACAGGAAGTCTAACTCCTCCTGCCCTGCCTAGCAACTCACTGCAGTAGGTTGGTCTCTCCACTCCCTGGGGGGCAGCTTTGATCCCACAGCAGCCTTAGAAGACCTTCACGCGTCCCAAATGGCACTCTAGTCTCTAGAGGGCCCATAGGCTCTCGTCAAAAGTAGTGCACTATATAGGGAATAGGGTGTCATTTGGAACGCAAACAATTCTCCTTCACATGTTGTAATTTATAGGGAGTTCAAAAACAAACCTGTAGCAATACTGCCACCTACAGGACAATCTGTGCACTTACCTTATCTTGATCCTTCGCTGGTTTTCACACCTCTAGTTGCGTACAGCCTGTCTTGTCTTCCATATGGAAGCACATGTCAAATTCAATTAACATGCATGTTTGAGTTTGAAGTTATGCTATCATGAACATGATTATTGCTCTGCCATGAATGTGACTATTTTAATGTAGTGTACCTGTGCTGCCTCGTACATAAACATCTGACTAGAAACATTGACTACAGTGGCCTAAGGCTGTTCCAGACCACTCAAGTGATGAGTATCCTACTGTAGCCTGAGCTGGAGTACGCTGGAGTAGAGCTGTGTTTGTGTAAACAGATCATGTTGTGGTGTTGTTATTGCTGGAAGGACACTCTCATACTACAGGAACCCACAGCGCTGGCCCTCCCTCCCTCCCTGATCCCCTACTGCTGTGTCCCTCCCTCCCTCCCTCCCTCCCTCCCTCCTCCCTCCCTCCCTCCCTCCCTCCCTCCCTCCCTCCCTCCCTCCCTCTCTACTGCTGCTGTCCCTCCCTCCCTCCCTCCCTCCCTCCCTCCCTCCCTCCCTCCCTCTCTACTGCTGCTGGAACCTGTTGGCCCTCTGGCTGCTGTAGCCTCCAGTCCTCAAAGGGACAGATAGAGGGACATACCGACAGATGAATGGATAGACAGGAAGGCAGACAGACAAACAGTCACACAGACAGCCAGATAGACAGCCAGAAAGACAGAGACAGTCAGACAGACAGTCAGACAGACAGACAGATGTACATTCAGACAGACAGACAGACAGACAGACAGACAGACAGACAGACAGACAGATAGACAGTCAGACAGATAGACAGTCAGACAGACACTCACTCAGTCAGTCAGACCCTCAGCTGACCATTCTGTCATCTATAGTAGGCCTGGTGACCTCCTTGGAACTTGATCCCTCAGCCACTTCATCAGCATTCTGAGAATTGTTTACATCCTCCTGGACCACCCACATATAAGCACACATACACACATACACATATACACACCAATTATTATTGTGCTGTAGTATAGGACACAGCTGATCTGACCATTTGGCCAACAGGCTACTTACTCAGGACAAGTAGGCCACTTCCATGGAGGTGCTACCACTGGCACTTGCCCCTCTTTGAACTCTTCCCCATACAAAAACAAACAGACAGGTGAAGAATGGTTTGTAGAAACTACATATGTGAAGCTTTATCCATCAATCAGGCTTAATCTAATCCTCTTACCATTGTCTCCTAATGTGATGAGGATATGGTCTGGGATCTCAACCTGTATAAAGGGCTGGTTATAACTTGTGACATACACATACAAACACCAAGTATAAATAACCTATAGGCCTAAAACCATATTTACAAAATATGGAAATTCACCTTGGTATGATCATCCATAATTAAGTTGATTTGAGTGGTTTGGACAGTTCACTCTGCAAGCGCGTGGCACCATCTTAAAACAGCTGCGCCCTCTCCTCTCCCCGGTTCCCCGTGAAGCCCCGTGGGAAGAAGTTCAATTTCGGTGGAAGCGAAAAGGCCACGGTCTCGGTCTCAGAGCGCTCCCGTCTCATCTCCCATCCACAACCATTTCAGAGCCAGAGCATATCCGAAGCAGCCGTCGATGCGGCAACAAGGAATGCCAGAGAGAAGAGGAACCGCAGTTTCCGTTTTTGGAATACCTCCTTGGGCCATAGCCATAGGCTGCCGGATAATCGGTCAAACTGAAACCTGTTACCGTTTACCGTTACCAGAGGAGGCTCATGCAGGCGCGTTCATCACCAATCTAATATTAGAAACCCTGTAACCGCGCTGTCATCCCGCGCGCGCTTTACTTTCTCACTGCCACTGGGTCTCGCGGGCACGGGGCACCAACGGATCATAGCAACAGGGACCAAGCGACATATTTCTAAGTTGAAGGAGCAGTGCTGGTCAGGGTGTCGGGTTTTAAAACAGGCGTCCGCCGCTCGGGCAGCGAGGCAGTGAGATGCCGAGCCCTGGCTAGAGCCCTATTTTGAGTCGAGAATGGCACGCCACCTGTTCCTCCCTGTCTGGCCTCTCTGACAGCCCGTTTTCCCCGCCAGACCGCGTCCTCTGACCGTCGTTTCACTCACTCCCTGACTGTCAACCTCGGGTGTCATTGTTTCACGCAATTTATAAAGCGGTCAAAGAAAAGTCCCTATTCTCTCTTATACCTGTCTGGATTTGTTGTGCTCTCCTGTGGGATTGTACGCATTTGTCTGCGCAACTTTGTAAGGAAGACGGAAGTATGGCTGAGGCCGGGCGACCTGAAGATCAGTGTGACGAGGCGGTGGAGGATGAGTTTGGAGAGATAATAAAATGCCGATCAGGTAGGAATGACTTTCAATACCTAGTCTACAATAAGCACCAAGCGAGTTGCCAATGCCATCAACTCACTGAGGCGATGGACACCAACCTCACCAAGTGTTCCAAAAGCTTTTGGTACACAATAGGCCAATAGTTTATGAGAACTTGTTTAGATATTAGGCATATGTAAACAGAGGTCGAATATCAGAAATGGTCAGGGCCTGATAATACCCTTTGAACTTGTTTTCCCACTCATCCTCATAACAATATGCCATGGCCTAAGTTTGTGAGAGATGTTATTAAGGTTTGGAGGTGGTAGCCAGGTCATGCAGACAGTCACGGGTACCAGTGGTATGTATCTGTCTGAAAGGATGATCTATGAGCCACTCTGCCTGCCCACTGGGTATTGTCATTAGAAGCTTTCTACCCCAGAGAAGGCCAGTTCTCTCTCTCTCTCTCTCTCTCTCTCTCTCTCTCTCTCTCTCTCTCTCTCTCTCTCTCTCTCTCTCTCTCTCTCTCTCTTTCTCCCTCCATCCTCTCTCTCTCCCCTCTCTCTCCCCCCTCGCTCTCTCTCTCTCTCTTTCTCTCTAGCTCCCTCCTCTCTCTCTCGCTCTCTCCTCTCTATCTCTCTCTCTCAATTCAATTTCAATTTCAATTTTTTAAGGGCTTTATTGGCATGGGAAACGTATGTTAACATTGCCAAAGCAAGTGAAGTAGATAGTAAACAAAAGTGAAATAAACAATAAATATTAACAGTAAACATTACACTCAGAAGTTCCAAAAGAATAAAGACATTTCAAGTGTCATATTACGTATATATACAGTGTTGTAACAATGTGCAAATAGTTAAAGTACAAATGGGAAAATAAATAAACATAAATATGGGTTGTATTTACAATGGTGTTTGTTCTTCACTGGTTGCCCTTTTCTTGTGGCAACAGGTCACAAATATTGCGGCTGTGATGGCACACTGTGGTTTTCCACCCAGTAGATAAGGGAGTTTATCAACATTGGGTTTGTTTTCAAATTCTTTGTGGATCTGTGTAATCTGAGGGAAATACACTGCTCAAAAAAATAAAGGGAACACTAAAATAACACATCCTAGATCTGAATGAATTAAATAATCTTATTAAATACTTTTTTCTTTACATAGTTGAATGTGCTGACAACAAAATCACACAAAAATTATCAATGGAAATCAAATGTATCAACCCATGGAGGTCTGGATTTGGAGTCACCCTCAAAATGAAAGTGGAAAACCACACTACAGGCTGATCCAACTTTGATGTAATGTCCTTAAAACAAGTCAAAATGAGGCTCAGTAGTGTGTGTGGCCTCCACGTGCCTGTATGACCTCCCTACAACGCCTGGGCATGCTCCTGATGAGGTGGCGGATGGTCTCCTGAGGGATCTCCTCCCAGACCTGGACTAAAGCATCCGCCAACTCCTGGACAGTCTGTGGTGCAATGTGGCGTTGGTGGATGGAGCGAGACATGATGTCCCAGATGTGCTCAATTGGATTCAGGTCTGGGGAACGGGCGGGCCAGTCCATAGCATCAATGCCTTCCTCTTGCAGGAATTGCTGACACACTCCAGCCACATGAGGTCTAGCATTGTCTTGCATTAGGAGGAACCCAGGGCCAACCGCACCAGCATATGGTCTCACAAGGGGTCTGAGGATCTCATCTCGGTACCTAATGGCAGTCAGGCTACCTCTGGCGAGCACATGGAGGGCTGTGCGGCCACCCAAAGAAATGCCACCCCACACCATGACTGACCCACCGCCAAACCGGTCATGCTGGAGGATGTTGCAGGCAGCAGAACGTTCTCCACGGCGTCTCCAGACTCTGTCACGTCTGTCACGTGCTCAGTGTGAACCTGCTTTCATCTGTGAAGAGCACAGGGCACCAGTGGCGAATTTGCCAATCTTGGTGTTCTCTGGCAAATGCCAAACGTCCTGCACGGTGTTGGGCTGTAAGCACAACCCCCACCTGTGGATTTCGGGCCCTCATACCACCCTCATGGAGTCTGTTTCTGACCGTTTGAGCAGACACATGCACATTTGTGGCCTGCTGGAGGTCATTTTGCAGGGCTCTGGCAGTGCTCCTCCTGCTCCTCCTTGCACAAAGGCGGAGGTAGCAGTCCTGCTGCTGGGTTGTTGCCCTCCTACGGCCTCCTCCACATCTCCTGATGTACTGGCCTGTCTCCTGGTAGCGCCTCCATGCTCTGGACACTACGCTGACAGACACAGCAAACCTTCTTGCCACAGCTCGCATTGATGTGCCATCCTGGATGAGCTGCACTACCTGAGCCACTTGTGTGGGTTGTAGACTCCGTCTCATGCTACCACTAGAGTGAAAGCACTGCCAGCATTCAAAAGGAAGCATAGGAACTGAGAAGTGGTCTGTGGTCACCACCTGCAAAACCAGTCCTTTATTGGGGGTGTCTTGCTAATTGCCTATAATTTCCACCTGTTGTCTATTCCATTTGCACAACAGCATGTGAAATTTGTTGTCAATCAGTGTTGCTTCCTAAGTGGACAGTTTGATTTCACAGAAGTGTGATTGACTTGGAGTTACATAGTGTTGTTTAAGTGTTCCCTTTATTGAGCAGTGTATGTGTCTCTGATATGGTCATACATTTGGCAGGAGGTTAGGAAGTGCAGCTCAGTTTCCACTTCATTTTGTGGGCAGTTTGCACATAGCCTGTCTTCTCTTGAGAGCCAGGTCTGCCTACGGGGGCCTTTCTCAATAGCAAGGCTATGCTCACTGAGTCTGTACATAGTCAAAGCTTTCCTTAAATGTGGGTCAGTCACAGTGGTCAGTTATTCTGCCACTGTGTACTCTCTGTTTAGGGCCAAATAGCATTCTAGTTTGCTCTGTTTTTTTGTTAAATTACATTTAAAATTTGCTTTATTGGCATGGGAAACATATGTTAACATTACCAAAGCAAGTGAAATAAACAGTAAACAAAAGTGTGTACATTGTAAATACCACCAAATAAACAGGTAAATATTGGTGGTATTTAAAATGTTGTTTGTGTTCCACTGGTTTAACAGATATGGGAGTTTATCTACGTTGATGAATGGGCGGCAGGTAGCTCCAGGTAGTTCCAGGTAGCTTCAGGTTGCTCCAGGTAGCTCCAGGTAGCTCCAGGTAGACCCAGGTAGCTCCAGGTAGCTCCAGATAGATCCAGGTAGCTCCAGGTAGATCCAGGTAGACCTAGGTAGCTCCAGGTAGCTCCAGGTAGATCCAGGTAGCTCCAGGTAGCTCCAGCTGACAAAGTGCAACATCTGTGCCCTTGAGCAAGGCACCCTAACTGCTCCAGGGTCGCTGTTGATAATGGCAGACCCTGGCTGTGACCCCACTCTCTGAGGGTGTCTCAGGGGAGGGTGGGATATGCAAATAAACACATCTCCAATTCACACATGCGTATTAATACACACTGGTACATGTGTGAAATAGGCCAAATGTAAGAACCCTCTGCCCAGCCCCGTCAATAATTAATGTTCTGCATTAAAAGCAGGGTTCGAGTCTATTTGCGCTCCACCGGCTGAATTAGGACGGGTCACCAGCTACAAGGGATGGAAATAGAGTCTGGAGGCAGTTGCCCAACCCCGGGCCGGCCCTCCACAGTGTGGGGTTTCAGATATCCTAGTTTGGGAAGCTGCCCCAGCCACCATAGTTGCCCCATGCCATGCCTCGAGTCTTACTGGGAGCCGCTTTACAACGCAGCAACATAATAGTTACACTGTTTATGAGGAGGACGTTAAAGACTGGAGTTATTGTCCTGTAACTATAATTGTGTGTACATTCAAACAGAAGTCAGAGTATAGGCCTACTTGATCTAATTAAAAGGAGTTGTACGGAAATATCTCTCACATTGCTCTCAATTGTCAAAGTTGTTGTTCTGACTTGGTGACACATTGTTTGGGAAAGGTTTTTTATCAGTCACCTGTATCCTACAGAACAAGGTTGTATCAATCACCTATATCTTACTTATCTCATTATTTAGTCACTTAGCAGATGCACTTATCCAGAACAACTTACAAGAGGTGCATTCAAGTAAGTGTTATGCATTCAGATGCTGTACCAAGAGACAGGGCCTTGACAGAATGTGCTGTGTGAGATTGGCCTCCAGTCTTTCTGTGGTACCTTCGTTATGTTTTGTCATGATATTACTCTGTTGAATATCATTTCCATAATTCTTGCCTTGTTGCTGTGTCCTCAAAGCATAGTCCCAGTGACCTCTGTGAAGAGAGGGTCTTTCCACAATGACAACCAGTCATCCTTATTCTGTTGTGTGTGTGTGTGTGTGTTAGTGTGTGTGTGTGTGTTAGTGTGTGTGTGTGTGTGTGTGTGTGTGTGTGTGTGCGTGCGTGTGCGTGCGTGCGTGTGTGTGTGTGTGTGTGTGTGCGTGCGTGTGTGTGTGTGCGTGTGTGTGTGTGTGTGTGTGTGTGCATGTGTGTGCGTGCGTGCGTGTGTGTGTGTGTGTGTGCGTGCGTGCGTGCGTGCGTGTGTGTGTGTGCGTTGGGCAGGTGCTACCAAGAGAGTGATACTACTGTACCTCTGTTGCTTCAGCTGTGATGAAATCAAGAGTGCCAATCAAACTAAGGCTTTACATCTTTAGGCTTTACATCTTTCCAACTCAGATGAACAGATCTACCATATCTACAGATCTACCATATATACAGGTCTACCATATCTACAGATCTACCATATATACAGATCTAAAAAATGTAAGATTTGAGAAAGATCTCATGGAAGATCCATTAGATTGATCGTAGAGCATTAAGAATTTCAGTAAGCTGGAGTTTATTTTTCAAAGATAAAAGTTCTCCCCTCTACATAAGGTGTTCAAACTGCCCTCTTTTTCACATCCATCTTTTCAATTAAACCTCCAGTCTCTGCTATACCCGAGAGAGGTTAGACCGGGTCCATGCTGTCTGATGATATGTGATGTGGACTGGAGATGCCATCAGAGAGAGCGGAGGGAGAGAGCGGAAGAGAGGGAGGGAGAGAGCGGGAGAGGGCGGAGGGAGAGGGAGCGGAGGGAGAGAGAGGGAGGGAGAGGGAGCGGAGGGAGAGAGAGGGAGGGAGAGGGAGCGGAGGGAGAGAGAGGGAGGGAGAGGGAGCGGAGGGAGAGAGAGGGAGGGAGAGGGAGCGGAGGGAGAGAGAGAGAGGGAGCGGAGGGAGAGAGAGGGAGGGAGAGGGAGCGGAGGGAGAGAGAGGGAGGGAGCGGAGGGAGAGAGGGAGAGAGGGAGGGAGGGAGGGAGGGAGGAGGGAGATAGAGAGAGAGAGAGAGAGAGAGAGAGAGGGAGGGAGGGAGACAAAACTGCATCCATTCTATTCTAGTCTATCTCGGTCAAGCTGTCAAAAACAGCCTAGAAATATTCATGGTCCAAGAAAAATTCCCTAACACATTTTGGGCAGAAAACTATTTTCCAAATGTGTCAGCTGATTTTAAATGTGTTTGAATACAGTCCATATGTCACTCTGCTGCCACTGCAGGGTCCTTGGGCAGCAGAATAAGGACGTCTGCACACTGCCTGAATCTACCTGACTGTTTCTCCACATCACCATTAGTGTCTGTCTGACCAAAGGCCTCCCTGCTCCATGCCACTGCAATGCACACTGGGTAATAGAGAGCTGGTAATGGACCTCCGGGGCTAGAGAGAGAGAGAGAAAGATACACACACACACACACACACACACACACACACACACACACACACACACACACACACACACACACACACACACACACACACACACACACACACACACACACACACACACACACTCTCTCTGTAGTTACTATAAACAAGTGATTACCATTGGAAAGGGTGATGAGTAATATGAACAGCAGGTGGCAGTAGACTATCTGTAGAGCCCTGGTGGAGAGCTATAGTGTCCCTGATGGTATCTCCAAAGAGGACATGAAACCAGATACACACACTAAAGTGGAGGAAGACCTGTGGACATTCATGAGAGAGCTTCAGGCTGTGTGATGTAATATGGTAGCTGGTAAGTGATATCTGGTGAAAGGTGATCAGATTGAAGGTCAGTAGTGGTACAGGAAGTGTGATGTATGAAGTGGCGTGTCTCAGGTAGGTTATGAATAACAGAACCCAGTCTAGTGCCAGATTGCCTTCCAGTCTTCCAGTGGTAACAACAGATACTGGTGTTCCACTGTCTGATCTGCCCTACATGTGTTTTCTGGGTCAGAGAGGGCTGAAGGAGATGGGGGAGAGGAGGAGAGGAGGAGAGGAGGAGAGGAGGAGAGGGGAGAGGAGGCTGGGGGGTTTGGTAATGATTATGTGGTGGGGCACCCAAAGGACTAGCCCCAACCCTTGTGATTGGCGCAC
This sequence comes from Coregonus clupeaformis, assembly GCF_020615455.1. Taxonomy (NCBI): domain Eukaryota; kingdom Metazoa; phylum Chordata; class Actinopteri; order Salmoniformes; family Salmonidae; genus Coregonus; species Coregonus clupeaformis. The sequence continues at coordinate 49,626,613 of NC_059221.1, read as the reverse complement.
ACACACACACACACACACACACACACACACACACACACACACACACACACACACACACACACACACACGTCTATGTGCTCTTTGAGGAAGAGGTAGTGATTAATGACTGGGTCAGATCGATAGGCAGGATACAGGCCTCCAGTAATCAGCCTGATTGTCTAACACACACACACCCACACACACACACACACACTTACACACTTACACACTCACACACACACACACACACACACACACAAACACACACTTACACACTCACACACACACACACCCACACACACAAACACACACACACAAACACACACTTACACACTCACTCACACACACACATACACACACACACACCAGCATCAATGGATGTGCAATATGGTCCACTTTAACGTACCTTTGATTCAACCCCTCTCTTAGTATTCTACTAGTGTGTGTGTGTGTGTACTCTGTGTGTGTGCTCACGTCCGCTGGAGAGATAGTAAAATGAATCATGTTTGTTTGAGATGCTTCCATAATGGCTGCTTTCATCACACAGCACAACAGAGAGAGAGAGATATTAGAATCACGGCTATGATTTTTCTGTTGAACTTTATTTCATCTTTGATCGTTGCATTGGCTTGGGCCTTTCCTCATGAATAAAGCATCACAGAGGACTTCTGCCAAATCCGACTGCATCTCTGTAATAGGCTACATTGCTCTCCATTGAAGGTTCTATATGTTCTGGACAGAGGACAGTTGATGTTCTAACGGTGTGATGATGATGAGACCGTCACCCTCCCCTGAGTCACTGATCCAACAGCTGGTTCTGTATACCACTTATCATAAAGACACTTATCCAAAGAGATAACAGGACAGTAAGTGCGTACACTGCGTAGGTGATTATTTCTCTTATGTATTTGTGATCCCTGCTGGAATTAAACGACAACCTTGGCATTGCAGGGCAGCGCCACACTCTTACCAACTGAGCCGTACAGACAGGAAGACTTGTGTTTATTGGCGTGGACTGGTTGAATGCTCAGACGATCTGTCATCCACTTCAATATGTTCCCTCTCTTCAGCAGGTTGTGAGTTCTGCCCAGAGTCACATTACACATCTATTTCAGTCTCTTTTTAATCTCTGTGGTTGCGTCTCAAATGGCACCCTGTTTCGTTTATATCCCATAGGGCTCTGGTCAAAAGTAGTGCGCTATATAGGGAATAGGGTGCCATTTGGGACTGTGTTTTCAGCACTCTATCCTCCTCCTTTATCTCATCAGTCATAAGAATCTCCTAACACTACACTGTCTTTCATAACTGTTCCTTTCCTTCTCTCCACCCCTCCTCTTCTCTCTACCTCTCCTCTTCTCTCCACCCCTCCTCTTCTCTCTACCCCTCCTCTTCTCTCTACCCATCCTCTTCTCTCCTCTTCTCTCCACCCCTCCTCTTCTCTCTACCCCTCCTCTTCTCTCCACCCCTCCTCTTCTCTCCACCCCTCCTCTTCTCTCCACCCCTCCTCTTCTCTCCACCCCTCCTCTTCTCTCTACCCCTCCTCTTCTCTCCACCCCTCCTCTTCTCTCCACCCCTCCTCTTCTCTCCACCCCTCCTCTTCTCTCTACCTCTCCTCTTCTCTCTACCCCTCCTCTTCTCTCCTCTTCTCTCTACCTCTCCTCTTCTCTCTACACCTCCTCTTCTCTCCACCCCTCCTCTTCTCTCTACCCCTCCTCTTCTCTCCACCCCTCCTCTTCTCTCCTCTTCTCTCTACCTCTCCTCTTCTCTCCACCCCTCCTCTTCTCTCCACCCCTCCTCTTCTCTCCTCTTCTCTCCACCCCTCCTCTTCTCTCCACCCCTCCTCTTCTCTCCACCCCTCCTCTTCTCTCTACCTCTCCTCTTCTCTCTACACCTCCTCTTCTCTCTACCTCTCCTCTTCTCTCTACCCCTCCTCTTCTCTCCACCCCTCCTCTTCTCTCTACCCCTCCTCTTCTCTCCTCTTCTCTCTACCTCTCCTCTTCTCTCTACACCTCCTCTTCTCTCTACACCTCCTCTTCTCTCTACCCCTCCTCTTCTCTCCTCTTCTCTCTACCCCCCCCTTCACTCTACCCCTCCTCTTCTCTCCACCACTCCTCTTCTCTCCACCCCTCCTCTTCTCTCCTCTTCTCTCTACCTCTCCTCTTCTCTCCACCCCTCCTCTTCTCTCCACCTCTCCTCTTCTCTCCACCCCTCCTCTTCTCTCCACCCCTCCTCTTCTCTCCTCTTCTCTCTACCTCTCCTCTTCTCTCTACCCCTCCTCTTCTCTCCTCTTCTCTCTACCTCTCCTCTTCTCTCCACCCCTCCTCTTCTCTCCACCCCTCCTCTTCTCTCCACCCCTCCTCTTCTCTCCTCTTCTCACTACACCTCCTCTTCTCTCTACCCCTCCTCTTCTCTCCACCCCTCCTCTTCTCTCCACCCCTCCTCTTCTCTCCTCTTCTCTCTACCCCTCCTCTTCTCTCCACCCCTCCTCTTCTCTCTACCCCTCCTCTTCTCTCTACCTCTCCTCTTCTCTCTACACCTCCTCTTCTCTCTACCTCTCCTCTTCTCTCTACCCCTCCTCTTCTCTCCTCTTCTCTCTACCTCTCCTCTTCTCTCCACCCCTCCTCTTCTCTCTACCCCTCCTCTTCTCTCTACCCTCCTCTTCTCTCCACCCCTCCTCTTCTCTCTACCCCTCCTCTCTCTACACCCTCCTCTTCTCTCCACCCCTCCTCTTCTCTCTACCCCTCCTCTTCTCTCCACCCCTCCTCTTCTCTCCACCCTCCTCTTCTCTCCACCCCTCCTCTTCTCTCCACCCCTCCTCTTCTCTCTACCCCTCCTCTTCTCTCTACCCCTCCTCTTCTCTCCACCCCTCCTCTTCTCTCTACCCCTCCTCTTCTCTCCACCCCTCCTCTTCTCTCTACCCCTCCTCTTCTCTCTACCCCTCCTCTTCTCTCCTCTTCTCTCCACCCCTCCTCTTCTCTCCACCCCTCCTCTTCTCTCTACCCCTCCTCTTCTCTCCACCCCTCCTCTTCTCTCTACCCCTCCTCTTCTCTCTACCTTTCCTCTTCTCTCTACCCCTCCTCTTCTCTCCTCTTCTCTCTACCTCCCCTCTTCTCTCTACACCTCCTCTTCTCTCTACCCCTCCGCTTCTATCTACCCCTCCTCTTCTCTCCACCCCTCCTCTTCTCTCCACCCCTCCTCTTCTCTCTACCCCTCCTCTTCTCTCTACACCTCCTCTTCTCTCTACCCCTCCTCTTCTCTCTACCCCTCCCCTTCACTCTACCCCTCCTCTTCTCTCCACCCCTCCTCTTCTCTCTACCCCTCCTCTTCTCTCCTCTTCTCTCTACCTCTCCTCTTCTCTCTACCTCTCCTCTTCTCTTTACCCCTCCTCTTCTCTCCACCCCTCCTCTTCTCTCCTCTTCTCTCTACCTCTCCTCTTCTCTCCACCCCTCCTCTTCTCTCCACCCCTCCTCTTCTCTCCACCCCTCCTCTTCTCTCCTCTTCTCTCCACCCCTCCTCTTCTCTCTACACCTCCTCTTCTCTCTACCCCTCCTCTTCTCTCCTCTTCTCTCTACCCCTCCCCTTCACTCTACCCCTCCTCTTCTCTCCACCCCTCCTCTTCTCTCTACCCCTCCTCTTCTCTCCTCTTCTCTCTACCTCTCCTCTTCTCTCCACCCCTCCTCTTCTCTCCACCCCTCCCCTTCTCTCCACCCCTCCTCTTCTCTCCTCTTCTCTCTACCTCTCCTCTTCTCTCCACCCCACCTCTTCTCTCCACCCCTCCTCTTCTCTCCTCTTCTCTCTACCCCTCCTCTTCTCTCCACCCCTCCTCTTCTCTCCACCCCTCCTCTTCTCTCTACCTCTCCTCTTCTCTCTACACCTCCTCTTCTCTCTACCTCTCCTCTTCTCTCTACCCCTCCTCTTCTCTCCTCTTCTCTCTACCTCTCCTCTTCTCTCTACACCTCCTCTTCTCTCTACCTCTCCTCTTCTCTCCACCCCTCCTCTTCTCTCCACCCCTCCTCTTCTCTCCTCTTCTCTCTACCCCTCCTCTTCTCTCCACCCCTCCTCTTCTCTCCACCCCTCCTCTTCTCTCTACCTCTCCTCTTCTCTCTACACCTCCTCTTCTCTCTACCCCTCCTCTTCTCTCCACCCCTCCTCTTCTCTCTACCCCTCCTCTTCTCTCCACCCCTCCTCTTCTCTCTACCCCTCCTCTTCTCTCCACCCCTCCTCTTCTCTCTACCCCTCCTCTTCTCTCCTCTTCTCTCTACCTCTCCTCTTCTCTCTACACCTCCTCTTCTCTCCTTTTCTCTCTACCTCTCCTCTTCTCTCTACACCTCCTCTTCTCTCTACCCCTCCTCTTCTCTCCACCCCTCCTCTTCTCTCTACACCTCCTCTTCTCTCTACCCCTCCTCTTCTCTCCACCCCTCCTCTTCTCTCTACACCTCCTCTTCTCTCTACCCCTCCTCTTCTCTCTACCTCTCCTCTTCTCTCTACCCCTCCTCTTCTCTCCACCCCTCCTCTTCTCTCCACCCCTCCTCTTCTCTCCTCTTCTCTCTACCTCTCCTCTTCTCTCCACCCCTCCTCTTCTCTCCTCTTCTCTCTACCCCTCCTCTTCTCTCCACCCCTCCTCTTCTCTCTACCCCTCCTCTTCTCTCCTCTTCTCTCTACCTCTCCTCTTCTCTCTACCTCTCCTCTTCTCTCCACCCCTCCTCTTCTCTCTACCCCTCCTCTTCTCTCCTCTTCTCTCTACACCTCCTCTTCTCTCTACCCCTCCTCTTCTCTCCTCTTCTCTCTACCTCTCCTCTTCTCTCCACCCCTCCTCTTCTCTCCACCCCTCCTCTTCTCTCTACCTCTCCTCTTCCCTCCTCTTCTCTCTACCTCTCCTCTTCTCTCTACACCTCCTCTTCTCTCTACCCCTCCTCTTCTCTCTACACCTCCTCTTCTCTCCTCTTCTCTCGACCCCTCCTCTTCTCTCCACCCCTCCTCTTCTCTCTACCCCTCCTCTTCTCTCCACCCCTCCTCTTCTCTCCTCTTCTCTCGACCCCTCCTCTTCTCTCCACCCCTCCTCTTCTCTCTACCCATCCTCTTCTCTCCTCTTCTCTCCACCCCTCCTCTTCTCTCTACCCCTCCTCTTCTCTCTACCCCTCCTCTTTTCTCCACCCCTCCTCTTTTCTCTACCTCTCCTCTTCTCTCTACACCTCCTCTTCTCTCCTCTTCTCTCCACCCCTCCTCTTCTCTCTACCTCTCCTCTTCTCTCCTCTTCTCTCTACACCTCCTCTTCTCTCCTCTTCTCTCCACCCCTCCTCTTCTCTCTACCCCTCCTCTTCTCTCCACCCCTCCTCTTCTCTCTACCTCTCCTCTTCTCTCCACCCCTCCTCTTCTCTCCACCCCTCCTCTTCTCTCTACCCCTCCTCTTCTCTCCACCCCTCCTCTTCTCTCTACCTCTCCTCTTCTCTCCACCCCTCCTCTTCTCTCCACCCCTCCTCTTCTCTCGACCCCTCCTCTTCTCTCCACCCCTCCTCTTCTCTCTACCCATCCTCTTCTCTCCTCTTCTCTCCACCCCTCCTCTTCTCTCTACCCCTCCTCTTCTCTCTACCCCTCCTCTTTTCTCCACCCCTCCTCTTTTCTCTACCTCTCCTCTTCTCTCTACACCTCCTCTTCTCTCCTCTTCTCTCCACCCCTCCTCTTCTCTCTACCTCTCCTCTTCTCTCCTCTTCTCTCTACACCTCCTCTTCTCTCCTCTTCTCTCCACCCCTCCTCTTCTCTCTACCTCTCCTCTTCTCTCTACCCCTCCTCTTCTCTCCACCCCTCCTCTTCTCTCTACCCCTCCTCTACTCTCCACCCCTCCTCTTCTCTCTACCCCTCCTCTTCTCTCCACCCCTCCTCTTCTCTCCACCCTCCTCTTCTGTGTTGTTGTTCTTAACCTGTTACTACTGAGGCTTCCCTTAGTGGTGGACTGACTGTCTGTCTTTCTGGCCCCATAACTGTATGTCTGTCTGGCTGTCGGTCTGTCTGGCTGCCCCATAACTGTCTGTCTGTCTCTCTGGCCCCATAAATGTCTGTCTGTCTGGCTCCATAACTGTCTTTCGGTTTGTCTGGACCCATAACTGTCTGTGTCTCTCTGGCCCCATAACTCTCTGTATGTCTCTCTGGCCCCATAGCTGTCTGTCTCTCTGGCCCCATAAATGTCTGTCTGTCTGGCCCCATAACTGTCTGTCTGTCTGAAGGACCCATAACTGTCTGTGTCTCTCTGGCCCCATAACTGTCTGTCTGTCTCTCTGGCCCCATAGCTGTCTGTCTGTCTGACTGTCTGTCTGGCCCCATAACTGTCTGTCTGGACCCATAACTGTCTGTCTGTCCTTCTGGCCCTTAACTGTCGGTCTGTCTGGCTGCCCCATAACTGTCTGTCTCTCTCTTGCCCCATAAATGTCAGTCTGTCTGTCTGGACACATAACTGTCTGTGTCTCTCTGGCCCCATAACTGTCTGTCTGTCTCTCTGGCCCCATAACTGTATGTCTGTCTGACTGTCTGTCTGGCCCCATAACTGTCTGTCTGCCCACCCCTGTTCTATATCACCCAATAGTTTCTGTTGGAGGGTTGACCACCCCTGTTCTATAACACCCAGTAGTCTCTGTAGGAGGGTTGACCACCCCTGTTCTATAACACCCAGTAGTCTCTGTAGGAGGGTTGACCACCCCTGTTCTATAACACCCAGTAGTCTCTGTAGGAGGGTTGACCACCCCTGTTCTATATCACCCAGTAGTTTCTGTAGGAGGGTTGACCACCCCTGTTCTATAACACCCAGTAGTCTCTGTAGGAGGGTTGACCACCCCTGTTCTATAACACCCAGTAGTCTCTGTAGGAGGGTTGACCACCCCTGTTCTATAACACCCAGTAGTCTCTGTAGGAGGGTTGACCACCCCTGTTCTATAACACCCAGTAGTCTCTGTAGGAGGGTTGACCACCCCTGTTCTACAACACCCAGTAGTCTCTGTAGGAGGGTTGACCACCCCTGTTCTATAACACCCAGTAACCTCTGTAGGAGGGTTGACCACCCCTGTTCTATAACACCCAGCATTCTCTGTAGGAGGGTTGACCACCCCTGTTCTATAACACCCAGCATTCTCTGTAGGAGGGTTGACCACCCCTGTTCTATAACACCCAGTAGCCTCTGTAGGAGGGTTGATAGCAGTATCATGTTGTCCCTCAGGCTACAGCCTGTTAGTGGTCCTGACGCCAGCGTGTACACACACACACACACACACACACACACACACACACGCACGCACACGCACACGCACACGCACAAACACAAACACCACTGCTGGCCCTAGCCCCTGTTGATGGATGTGTTTTCCAGAAGGTCTCCATGAGGTATCCCGCGGTAACAGAACCTGGTAGGATGCGTCCAGGGCTGGAGTCGCTGATTGCACTTAATTGCTGTTCTCTTCCAGGGTTGAGAACTAATCACTGGGGTGGGGGGCTAGAGGGTGCTGGGCGGGACGGGGGCGGGGGACGGGGGGTGTGTGTGTGTGTGTGTGTGTGTGTCTGTGTGTCTGTGTCTCTGTGTGTGTGTGTGTGTGTGTGTGTGTCTGTGTGTCTGTGTCTGTGTGTGTGTGTGTGTCTGTCTGTCTGTGTGTGTGTGTGTGTGTGTGTGTGTGTGTGTGTGTGTGTGTGTGTGTGTGTGTGTGTGTGTGTGTGTGTGTGTGAGCAGCAGGTTATTCTAATACTCATCAGACACTGGGCTTCTTTGAGCTCAACGAGCGCTGTGGAGGCCTGCCATGGTTATAATGAGCAATTAGATTATATTCAGCTACTTCCACTCAGGGCTCAGACCGCCTGCGTTATTGTGTCTCTATGTGTGTGTGTGTACAAATCAAATCAAATCAAATTGTATTTGCCACATGCGTCAAATACAACAGTGAAATGCTTACTTACAAGCCCTTAACCAACAATGCAGTTAAAAAAATAAAAAACAAATGGCAAATAATTAAAGAGCAGCAGTAATGCAAATAGTCAGGGTAGCCATGATTAGCTGTTCAGGAGTCTTATGGCTTGGGGGTAGAAGCTGTTAAGAAGCCTTTTGGACCTAGACTTGGCGCTCCGGTACCGCTTGCCGTGCGGTAGCAGAGAGAACAGTCTATGACTAGGGTGGCTGGAGCCTTTGATAATTTTTAGGGCCTTCCTCTGACACCGCCTGGTAAAGAGGTCCTGGATGGCAGGAAGCTTGGCCCCAGTGATGTACTGGGCCGTACGTACTACCCTCTGTAGTGCCTTGCGGTCAGAGGCCGAGCAGTTGCCATACCAGGCGGTGATGCAACCAGTCAGCATGCTCTCGATGGTGCAGCTGTATAACTTTTTGAGGATCTGAGGACCCATGCCAAATCTTTTCAGTCTCCTGAGGGGGAATAGGCTTTGTCGTGCCCTCTTCACGACTATCTTGGTGTGTTTGGACCATGATAGTTTGTTGGTGATGTGGACACCAAGGAACTTGAAGCTCTCAACCTGTTCCACTACAGCCCCATCGATGAGAATGGGGGCGTGCTCAGTCCTCTTTTTTTTCCTGTAGTCCACAATCATCTCCTTTGTCTTGATCACGTTGAGGAGGAGCTGGTTATCCTGGCACCACACGGCCAGGTCTCTGACCTCCTCCCTATAGGCTGTTTCATCATTGTCGGTGATCAGGCCTACCACTGTTGTGTCGTCTGCAAACTTAATGATGGTGTTGGAGTCGTGCCTGACCATGCAGTCATGGGTGAATAGGGAGTACAGGAGGGGACTGAGCACGCACCGCTGAGGGGCCCCCGTGTTGAGGATCAGCGTGGCAGATGTGTCGTCGGATCCTTACAAGGCACCCCGACCTACGTCCACGATATCTCCGTCTCTTTCTCATGCGAATGACGGGGATTTGGGCCTTGTCGGGTGTCTGTAGGATATCTTTTGCGTCCGAGTCGTTGAAGAAAGAATCTTCGTCCAATATGAGGTGAGTAATCGCTGTCCTGATATCCAGAAGCTCCTTTTGGTCATAAGAGACGGTGGCAGAAACATTATGTACAGAATGAATTACAAATAACACGAAAAAACACACATAATAGTACAATTGGTTAGAAGGCTGTAAAACGGCAGCCATCTTCTTCGGCGCCATCATATTGTGTACGTGTGTATGCTTGTGTGTGTGCATGCGTGTGTGCAATGGTGTGTGCGTGCGTGGGAATGCCTGCGTGACTATCAAGATTTGGGAAAGGACGTATTTTCTTTAAGTTATGTAAGATGGTAACTAATTGTCTATAAATAACTGTTTCCTGTTGGTTACACTGTTTCCTGTTGGTTTCCTGTTGGTTTCCTGTTTCCTGTTTGTTTCCTGTTTCCTGTTGGTTCCCTGTTTCCTGTTGGTTTCTTGTTTCCTGTTTGTTTCCTGTTGATTCCTGTTTCCTGTTGGTAGCCTGTTTCCTGTTGGTTCCCTGTTTCCTGTTGGTTTCCTGTTTCCTGTTGGTTTCCTTTTGAGCTTTGTGAAATGCCTCAACAGTTGGTCCCTCTAGGGAGGTGATATTCACCATTATGCTGATGCATGTTATAATGCAGGCAGCTTCAATACCAGCCAGAGGAGTATCAGTCTCAGAATGCCTGTGTGTGTGTGTGTGTGTGTGTGTGTGTGTGTGTGTGTGTGTGTGTGTGTGTGTGCTTTAATACACGCCAGAGGAGGAATGAATGAAGCTATGAGAGAGGAGGAGACAGATGGGAGGTGTGGGGAAAGTGTGTGTGAACTGTGAAGTGTAAATGAGGAACAGTGTGTGTGTGTGTGTGTGTGTGTGTATGTGTGTGTGTGAGGTGTTAGTCAGTAACGTGTGTGTGCGTGTGTGTGTGAAATTGACTGTGCATAACGTGTTCACTTTCATTATTAACGAAGCTCAGGTGTAATTACTGAACACCCAGTGTTCCTGTGTGTGTGTGTGTGTGTGTGTGTGAGAGTGAGTGAGGTGTTAATGAGTTACTGTGTGGTTGTGTGTGTGTGTGTGTGTGTGAGTGAGTGAGTGATGTGTTAATGAGTAACTGTGTGTGTGTGTGTGTGTGTGTGTGTGAGTGAGTGAGTGAGTGAGTGAGTGAGTGAGTGAGTGAATGTTAATGAGTAACTGTGTGGGTGTGTGTGTGGGTGTGTGTGTGTGTGTGTGTGTGTGTGTCTGTGTGTGTGTGTGTGCGCTAATGACAGAGTTCTCACTGGGACTAGAAGACGAGGAAACATGCATGTAATTATCTTGGCAACAGAGCGATACAAATACCATAGCAACACTACTATTGTACAAATACCATAGCAACAGTACTATTGTACAAATACCCCATAGCTAACTGAGGCGTAGGAATACCCCGATAGCATTAATCTAACACCCAGAAGCCACATGCAGTTACCACGGATACAGTATATCTTACAGTAAATAGACCTGACAGTAAGGTCATTGATCCCTAGAAGCAACACTAGAATATCGTTCAAGAACTGATAATGTACCAATAGCCCTGTACAATGGACCGCAGCTGCAAAGTATTGTACTGTCCCATTCCAATAGACTAAGCTACACCACACACAGTGACAGTGTTGGAGATCTATCCTGGCAACACACACACACACATTTATACTACACTGAGTGTACAAAACATTAAGGACATCTGTTCTTTCCATGACATAGACTGACCAGGTGAATCCAGTTGAAAGCTATGATCCCTTATTGATGTCACTTGTTAAATCCACTTCAGTCAGTGTAGATGAAGGGGAGGAGACAGGTTAAAGAAGGATTTTTAAGACTTGAGACAATTGAGACATGGATTGTGTATGTGTGCCATTCAGAGGGTGAATGGGCAAGACAAAATATTTAAGTGCCTTTAAACGGAGTATGGTAGTAGGTGCCAGGTGCCCCGGTTTGTGTCAAGAACTGCAACGCTGCTGGGTTTTTCACACTCAACAGTTTCCTGTGTGTATCAACAATGGTCCACCACCCAAAGGACATCCAGACAACTTGACCCAACTGTGGGAAGCATAGGAGTCAACATGGGCCAGCATCTCTGTGGGAAGCATTGGAGTCAACCTGGGCCAGCATCTCTGTGGGAAGCATTGGAGCCAACATGGCCCAGCATCTCTGTGGGAAGCATTGGAGTCAACCTGGGCCAGCATCCCTGTGGAACGTGTACAGTCGTGGTCAAAAGTTTTGAGAATGACACATTTATTGGTCTTCCCAAAGTTCACTGCTTCAGTGATATGATATATTTTTGTCAGATGTTACTATGGTATAATTACAAGCATTCCATAAGTGTCAAAGGCTTTTATTGACAATTACTTTAAGTTTATGCAAAGAGTCAATATTTGCAGTGTTGACCCTTCTTTTTCAAGACCTCTGCAATCCGCCCTGGCATGCTGTCAATTAACTTCTGGGCCACATCCTGACTGATGGTAGCCCATTCTTACATAATCAATGCTTGGAGTTTGTCAGAATTTGTGGGTTTTTGTTTGTCCACCCGGCTCTTGAGAATCGACCACAAGTTCTCAATGGGATTAAGGTCTGGGGAGTTTCCTGGCCATGGACCCAAAATGTCGATGTTTTGTTCCCCGAGCCACTTAGTTATCACTTTTGCCTTATGGCAAGGTGCTCCATCATGCTGGAAAAGGCATTGGTCGTCACCAAACTGTTCTTGGATGGTTGGGAGAAGTTGCTCTCGGAGGATGTGTTGGTACCATTCTTTATTCATGGCTGTGTTCTTAGGCAAAATTGTGAGTGAGCCCACTCCCTTGCCTGAGAAGCAACCCCACACATGAATGGTCTCAGGATGCTTTACTGTTGGCATGACACAGGACTGATGGTAGTGCTCACCTTGTCTTCTCCGGACAAGGGGTTTTCCGGATGCCCCAAACAATCGGAAAGGGGATTCATCAGAGAAAATGACTTTACCCCAGTCCTCAGCAGTCCAATCCCTGTACCTTTTGCAGAATATCAGTCTGTCCCTGATGTTTTTCCTGGAGAGAAGTGGCTTCTTTGCTGGCCTTCTTGACCCCAGGCCATCCTCCAAAAGTATTCGCCTCACTGTGCGTGCAGATGCACTCACACCTGCCTGCTGCCATTCCTGAGCAAGCTCTGCACTGGTGATGCCCCGATCCCGCAGCTGAATCAACTTTAGGAGACGTTCCGGCGCTTGCTGGACTTTCTTGGGCGCCCTGATGCCTTCTTCACAACAATTGAACCTCTCTCCTTGAAGTTCTTGATGATCCAATAAATGGTTGATTCAGGTGCAATCTTACTAGCAGCAATATCCTTGCCTGTGAAGCCCTTTTTGTGCAAAGCAATGATGACGGCACGTGTTTCCTTGCAGGTAACCATGGTTAACAGAGGAAGACTAATGATTTCAAGCACCACCCTCCCTTTAAAGCTTCCAATCTGTTATTCTAACTCAATCAGCATGACAGAGTGATCTCCAGCCTTGTCCTCGTCAACACTCTCACCTGTGTTAACAAGAGAATCACTGACATGATGGCAGCTGGTCCTTTTGTGGCAGGGCTGAAATGCAGTGGAAATGTTTTTTGGGGATTAAGTTCATTTTCATGGCAAAGAGGGACTTTGCAATTAAATGCAATTCATCGGATCACTCTTCATGACATTCTGGAGTACATGCAAATTGCCATCATCAAAACTGAGGCAGCAGACTTTGTGAAAATTTGTATTTGTGTCATTCTCAAAACTTTTGACCACGACTGTAGGCCCGGCCCTAAACTATTTCCTCTGTGTCACCACTCTGTCTCCTCTCTGTCTCTTCTCTGTCTCCCCCCTTTCTCCTCTCTGTCTCCTCTCTGTCTCCTCTCTGTCTCCTCTCTGTCTCTTCTCTGTCACCTCTCTGTCACCTCTCTCTCTCCTCTCTGTCTCCTCTCTGTCTCCCCTCTTTCTCCTCTCTGTCTCCTCTCTGTCTCCTCTCTGTCTCCCCTCTGTCTCCTCTCTGTCTCCCCTCTCTCTCCTCTCTGTCTCCTCTCTGACACCTCTCCGTCTCCTCTCTGTCCATCTGTCTCCTCTGTCTCCCCCCTTTCTCCTCTCTGTCTCCCCTCTGTCTCCTCTCTGTCTCCTCTCTGTCTCTTCTCTGTCTCCTCTCTGTCTCCTCTCTGTCACCTCTCTGTCACCTCTCTGTCTCCTCTCTGTCTCCCCTCTGTCTCCTCTCTGTCTTCTCTCTGTCTCTTCTCTGTCACCTCTCTGTCTCCTCTCTGTCTCCTCTCTGTCTCCTCTCTGTCTCCCCTCTGTCTCCTCTCTGTCTCTTCTCTGTCACCTCTCTGTCACCTCTCTCTCTCCTCTCTGTCACCTCTCTGTCACAGTATCCAGTGGACTGACTATTGAAATGTGTGTTAGTGATGCTATTACATCCATGTTTGGTATCTATCTAAAACTAAAACTAGTGAGGCTATCTACTGTATCTGGATGAATGATCTCTGTGGTAACTTGTATATGGATGAATGATCTCTGTGGTAACTTGTATATGGATGAATGATCTCTGTGGTAACTTGTATATGGATGAATGATCTCTGTGGTAACTTGTATATGGATGACTGATCTCTGTGGTAACTTGTATAAGGATGAATTATCTATGTGGTAACTTGTATATGGATGAATGATCTCTGTTGTAACTTGTATCTGGATGTATGATCTCTATGGTAACTTGTATATGGATGAATGATCTCTGTGGAAACTTGTATCTGTACAGGGTGAACTCTAAATTACTCTATGCAAAGGTTTTTATTGTCTTTAGGAATTCTGCCTCATCTGCACTGGTGTCATCCCCCACACAAGCCTTTAGATGCTGTGACATCCTGTGGAGATTGGGCATGATGGGTGATCAGGTTACTGTAACTTGGTATTGTTCGATCGGTCAATGGTGGTTGGTTTTGGTTTGAAAGAGTCACACCTTGAACTGTTCTAAATGGAATTAAACGCTGTTGTTCTGCCTCTACTCCTGTATCCTGCCCATGGAATAAGGTTGTACGAAATGCTTCTCTTGTGAGCTAGCCAGGCCCATGGCCTGAGTTGGTCTGATTAGTTCATGCTTTGTCTTGGAAGGTCACCTGAGGATCTGTATGTCTAGATTGGAGATGCTTTGTTAATGTCAGTATTGACTTGTAACTTCAGCTTTATGCCTTGTATGTGATTTAATTCATTTTACAAAGTTATTGCGTTTTGCATTCGCTTCTCATGACCATTCCTTGATCTTAGTCCTGCCAAACTCATAATACTTGATTTCACTTGGTTTTACTATAATATTAAATGGAGTCAGATGGTCAGGTTTATCAAATGTAGATTGTTAAATAGGATTTATCATCACACACGGACGCACGCAGGCAGGCACACACACACACACACACACACACACACACACCCTCTGATAGATATGGCCAAGAGAGCAGTCTCTTTAATGGCTCCGTTCTGAATTCTCACACTGTGATAAATTATTTTTAATTAAGAGAATATGGAAAAATGCAATAAATTATTGTATTATTTTAATGACCAGAGAATATAAGCTTTTCCCTCATCCAAATGGGAGATCATGTATATCACGTCTAGTCAACCTTAAAGGCGTCTCCACAATGCCTCTTTTATAGGACAGTAAGGGCACCTACAGAAAAACTGATCACTAGAAATAGGCAGCGATTTCGGACGTTTGAAAATGTCAATTTTTCTTAAACGATTGCTCAGCACTGGGAGTGAACTTGTGATGCTCGGAGCCAGAGCGTCCCCTGCTTAGACCACCGAACCACCGCAGATCACAATGCGCTAGCAAGCTGCGAGAATACTGAGAATACTGAGAATACTGAGAATACGGTTGATACTTGATGGTAATAGCGAGTCGTTTTGAATTTTTTTTGTTTTAAGCCTTCCCCAAACCATAGCCCTAACCTTGACCACTAAGAATTAATACCTAAACTTAACCCTCTGAGTTGTTTCTGTTTTAAACCTGTAAGTAAGTCAAATTCTGAAGGGAAACAATGAGATCTTGTTGACAGAAAACCCCAGGCAGTTCCCTTATATCCCCTACCATAGTAGGCACTTTGTGTAGATTGAAATAATTAGATGAACTCCTTTAAAATCTACAAAAGTGAGAAAAAAAGGGGAAATATCTAGGGCGTACACTACCGGTAGTGTATGTGTTAGGGGTTGTTTCTGGACGGGGCCAAATCATCTAAGAATATCTCCATGTTATTGTTCCCTTAAATTCCTGTAGTGTGGCCAGTGGGTCTTATTCTATGTCAGTTTAAAGCAGCCTTCTATGTTCTGAGTGACATCATGTGTTGACTGTGACATGTGACATGTGACATGTGTGTGCAAAGCTGTCTTCAAGGCAAATGGTGGCTATTTGAAGAATCTCAAATCTCAAATATATTTTGATTTGTTTAACACTTTTTGGGTTACTACATGATTCCATATATTTGTTATTTCATAGTTTTGATGTCTTCACTATTATTGTACAATGTAGAAAATAGTAAAAAAATAAAGAAAAACCCTTGAATGAGTGGGTGTTCTAAAACTTTTGACCGGTAGTGTATATATAACGGTATGATATGATATGTACATATTCTCTTAAATTCCTATAGTGTGTCCAGTGGGTCTTATTCTATGTCTGTTTAATGCGTCCTTCTATGTTCTGAGTGACATCATGTGTTGACTGTGAACACAGCAGTGTGGTCTCTGGTGTGTGGGGACTGGGGAACATGTGGTGAGTGACTGTATGTTCCGTGATCACTGGTTGGCCAGGGATGAGAGTGTGCTACAGTGAACCCATTCCAGGGATGCTTTCAGTCTTCCTGCTGTGGAGATGGATGCAGCCGCTGGAGATGTTGATTGGATGAGGGTTCCCTAACTGCGTGGTTATTGTCTCTGTTGGTGGTGATGTTCCACTCACTGTGTGTGTGTGTGTGTGTGTGTGTGTGTGTGTGTGTGTGTGTGTGTGTGTGTGTGTGTGTGTGTGTGTGTGTGTGTATGTGTGTGTGTGTGTTTGCGTGTGTGTGTGTGCCCATATATCAATGCATCCCTGTATTTAGTAAATGTGTCCCTTCATGTTGGCAGAACCCACAGCCAAATGTGACACACACACACAGACACACACACACACACACAGACACACACACACACACACACACACTCTCACACACTCTCACACACTCTCACACACAGACACACACACACACACACACTCTCACACACACACACACACACACACACACACACACACACACACACACACACACACACACACAAGCCAAATGAGCCATCAGATTGGTCTGATTTCTGCCAGCTGCTCGCACTATCACCCTGTTTGTCACCCACGTCAAGAAACGTGGGTGACATACCGGCCATCAGCCAATGGAAACCCAGAATACAGAGTTCCAGGCATGGTTTAACCAATAGGATAGGAAATAGGTTGGAGATGTGACTTCACACAGTTCTGGATCAGTGACAGTAAATAAACACACATATGGCCTCTCAGTTTAAGATCAGCCAATAGTAACAGGAGATATGGCCTGTCTGGTCATGGAGCAGCCAATGAAAACATAGGGATTTTACACACCTACACCTATCCCGTGGATAACAAGGGTTGGGTCCTTTTCAATTATAGTCACTTCAGCAAAGGAATTTAATGTAATTCCTGAACACGCACACACACACACACACACACACACACACACACACACACACACACACACACACACACACACACTTACACACACCTGATATAAGTGACATTACACCTGCTCTCTCAAAATAATAAATAATGATGGTTTCACCATATCTCAGGTTTTAAATGCCCTTCAATGTCTATAAATTGGAGATCGAATACAGGCAGACGGTGTCTGATAGTGTGAGGAATGCCCATGAGGAGAGAGGGAATAAGCGATTCTGTCAGCTGTCACACTGGAGAGAGGTCCTCTACCGGCGCCGCGCGCTCACCAGACAGAGCCACGCGGATTCGGCGGGAGTAGGTTATGCTCGTGCTCCCAGGAAGAGGACAGTCGCAAAAGAGATATTTGGCATCGCGCTGCCTCAATGTGAACCGCTGTAACGTGGCCAGAAGAGTCTGATAATACAATGGCTTTATAGAAACATTAAACCGGCCCGGGAATGAGAGGTGAACGTGAACAGAGCAAGCTTTGGATATCCTGCGTCTGATGTTGATTAAGTCAACGAAATTTGGTTAGCATGGAACAATTTCAGGTAAGATTTAAAGGAGCACGGGCAAATGTATCCCAATATAAGCGGATATCATAAGGAATAACGCTTTGTTATTCATTTTAAGTGTCTTACTTTGCGGCTCTGGTGGTGCGTTATGATGAGTCTCTCAACGTTAAATAACGTTCGTGTCCACTTTACATGTCTGTGGTTAGTCTTCACGTATCTAGAGAGCGGGGAGACAACTCGTGAGCAGCCCTAGCAACGGGGGATATCTATACTGGGCGATACCTTCACAAGCCTACTAAACTGCGACGCATAGCGGGGCAGATAGTCCAAAATGTTCAGAAAGAAGCAAGGTGCTCTAGTTATGGCGTTTGACCAATCGGCTCTCCTATAAATATAGTCGCAGATGAAAAATGAACGTGTCCAGATAATATACTAGTGCAGGGTGACAGCAGGAAAGATCAGGCAGCGCGTTTATCACCTACCCCCATAGCGGAGAGACGCGCCCGAGGCCCGCCCGGGGTTGGCTCCAGGGCTCCCTCCCCGGCAGCCAGTCCGGTTGTGGATCGAGGTAAAATTGGATATTTGGTGGATATTCGGTTTTCTCTCCTCAATAGCTATTGAACCAAGCGTTCCATGACGCATGACTATGAAAATGAAATGTGTATATTCTGAATCAGGGGTGGATGGAAAACAAGCCACACATTATTTGTTGTTGAAAAAAATCATAATACAAATCTGAAAGAAATTAAACTTTTAGCAAAAAAAGGCTTGGATTTTTCTCCATCCTCCCTTAATGCATTATGTATCATGTTCATAGTCGTGACACACTTTGTTTAAGAGCTGTTGAAGATTGAAATCTGAAAAAAAATAAGACAAAAAAGTATTGGATTGTTCTCCATCCACCCCTGATTCAGAATATACCATTTTCATAGTCATGGCATGCTTGGGTCAATAACTATTGACGAGAGAAAACCGAATATCCACCGAATATCCAATATAAAACTAATTTTACCTTGGTCAGCTGTGGCACCTTTGGTACTGAGCCAATGCCAACACAGGGGCAGTAAACATAGTTCCCCCGGTCGGTCGGTGCCCACGGCTGCGCTGACAGTAATTGTAACACAGATTTGTGGTGGATTAAGCGGCAGAGCCCCAGCTGTGCTGTGCCATTTAGTGTGCACACCGTGCAAATTCTTTTTCTATTGGCCTATTTTAGTGTATGACAACGAGCGGCAGCCTTATAAAATAAATCTCCTGGAGCCTAATTGGATAGAATGATACACGGTGACGAGAAGGAGAAGGGAGAGCCCCGTTGCTGTTTATAATATGTTTTCATGGCCTGTTTAGGCAATTCATACCATGTCAAAGTTATTGTAATTTGTTTCCATAATAAAATAATCATTTACCAATCAATTTTGGAAAGAGAAGCAGATATGTTGCCCACAAGTCACTGAGGCTTTGCACCTGATGTTATCTTTTAGTTTAGCATTTTTTTCTGCCACTGCTACTTGTCGTCTGCCCATAATATCTGGTCTAGCTGGCTGTGTAGTAATGTAGAGACTACTAGGCTATAAATAATATTACAAGTTCCCAGAGCTCCAGGTGCTTCTGGATTGGTTTGCGGGATCGGATCAGCCCCAGTCACCTTGTTATCCGCTTTGTACAAGGGCGGATATAATCCTTCTATGTCCCAAATGGCACCTTATTCTCTACATAGTGCACTACTTTTGATCAGAGCCCTATCTGCCCTGGTCAAAAGTAGTGCACTATGTAGGGAATAGGGTGACATTTGGGATGTAGCCCTACTGCCATTACCGCCCTGCCCGCACTCAACCACGGAACGGAACGAACGCACCACCGCAGATAACGGCTGGAGCGGGCCACTTGGTGCTCAGGACCTACCGGAGCTAACCCCTCTATTGTATTCCTTTATGTTATGACCTTTCAGTTGTCAGGGAAGAGAACCCCTCTGATGCTCATCTAAGGACAGTAACAGATAGGCAACGGATTGTGAGGACGCTCTCCGTTGAATTGGGTAGGCTAGATGTTTTAGCAGGTTTGTGGCTGAACTATCATTTGAAGGTGTGTGTGTGTTTGTGTGTGTGTATGTGTGTGTGTATGTGTATGTATGTGTGTGTGTGTGTGTGTGTGTGTGTGTGTGTGTATGTGTGTGCATGTGTATGTGTGTATGTGTGTGTGTATGTGTGTGTGTGTGTGTGTGTGTGTGTGTGTGTGCGTATGTTTGTGTGTGTGTGTGTATGAGACAAAAGTAGATAGTGTGTGTCAACGGTGCTGCCGAAATGCTGTATAATTCTTCTCAGTCAATTATGTGTAGTGCACTTGAACAGAGTTTGCACTTATCCAAAGTGCACTTCCCTGGAGTTGACTGCAGTGTAATTGCATGAGGTTGTCATGTGTCCATGGGGTCATATGAAGTTGAGCTGTGTGGTGGTGCAGTACCAGTCAGAGAGCTCATCAGGTTTCAGTGACTTAAGTCCATGTGGTTGGTAAGCTGTGAGGAGATGTCTTTAAAGATGCATGTGTGGTTGGTAAGCTGTGAGGAGATGTCTTTAAAGATGCATGTGTGGTTGGTAAGCTGTGAGGAGATGTCTTTAAAGATGCATGTGTGGTTGGTAAGCTGTGAGGTGATGTCTTTAAAGATGCATGTGTGGTTGGTAGGCTGTGAGGAGATGTCTTTAAAGATGCATGTGTGGTTGGTAAGCTGTGAGGAGATGTCTTTAAAGATGCATGTGTGGTTGGTAAGCTGCGAGGAGATGTCTTTAAAGATGCATGTGTGGTTGGTAAGCTGTGAGGAGATGTCTTTAAAGACGCATGTGTGGTTGGTAAGCTGTGAGGAGATGTCTTTAAAGATGCATGTGTGGTTGGTAAGCTGTGAGGAGATGTCTTTAAAGATGCATGTGTGGTTGGTAAGCTGTGAGGAGATGTCTTTAAAGATGCATGTGTGGTTGGTAAGCTGTGAGGAGATGTCTTTAAAGATGCATGTGTGGTTGGTAAGCTGTGAGGTGATGTCTTTAAAGATGCATGTGTGGTTGGTAAGCTGTGAGGTGATGTCTTTAAAGATGCATGTGTGGTTGGTAAGCTGTGAGGAGATGTCTTTAAAGATGCATGTGTGGTTGGTAAGCTGTGAGGTGATGTCTTTAAAGATGCATGTGTGGTTGGTAAGCTGTGAGGTGATGTCTTTAAAGATGCATGTGTGGTTGGTAAGCTGTGAGGAGATGTCTTTAAAGATGCATGTGTGGTTGGTAAGCTGTGAGGAGATGTCTTTAAAGATGCATGTGTGGTTGGTAGGCTGTGAGGAGATGTCTTTAAAGATGCATGTGTGGTTGGTAAGCTGTGAGGAGATGTCTTTAAAGATGCATGTGTGGTTGGTAAGCTGTGAGGAGATGTCTTTAAAGGTGCATGTGTGGTTGGTAAGCTATGAGGAGATGTCTTTAAAGATGCATGTGTGGTTGGTAAGCTGTGAGGAGATGTCTTTAAAGATGCATGTGTGGTTGGTAAGCTGTGAGGAGATGTCTTTAAAGATGCATGTGTGGTTGGTAAGCTGTGAGGAGATGTCTTTAAAGATGCATGTGTGGTTGGTAAGCTGTGAGGAGATGTCTTTAAATATGCATGTGTGGTTGGTATGCTGTGAGGAGATGTCTTTAAAGATGCATGTGTGGTTGGTAAGCTGTGAGGAGATGTCTTTAAAGATGCATGTGTGGTTGGTAAGCTGTGAGGAGATGTCTTTAAAGGTGCGTGTTCCAGTGGCTGTGCTCATTCTCAAAGGTTGAAAACATGAACACTTGAACTTTCCCTCACCTCTGTGCAGCTGATGTTTTGTTGGAATGTCAGAGTAATTAAGTAGTAATGAGCTTCTTCAGGTAGCCTGTTTTTAACTCTAATAATAATTATTTTGGGGGTGCTTAGATTTGCCCTGTCACTTGTACAAGCGTTTGCATATCCCAACTCTCCCTGAGACACCCGCAGAATCACAGCCAGGGTCACCATTGTCCAGCACACCTGGAACAATTGTGTTTAAGTGCCTTGCTCAAGGGCAAAGCAACAGGTCTTCACCTTGTTGGTTCCGGGATTCAAACCTACAACCTTTCGGTTACTAGCCTAACACTCTAACCTCAAGGCTATACCTGCCGCCCCTCAAAACCTCTATGTCCTGTGTAGGTCTGTGTCCCCAGGTTAGACTGAGCTGTGGTCTGTGTAGGTCTGTGTCCCCAGGTTAGACTGAGCTGTGGTCTGTGTAGGTCTGTATCCCCAGGTTAGATTGAGCTGTGGTCTGTGTAGGTCTGTGTCCCCAGGTTAGACTGAGCTGGGGTCTGTGTAGGTCTGTGTCCCCAGGTTAGACTGAGCTGTGGTCTGTGTAGGTCTGTGTCCCCAGGTTAGATTGAGCTGTGGTCTGTGTAGGTCTGTATCCCCAGGTTAGATTGAGCTGTGGTCTGTGTAGGTCTGTATCCCCAGGTTAGATTGAGCTGTGGTCTGTGTAGGTCTGTGTCCCCACGTTAGATTGAGCTGTGGTCTGTGTAGGTCTGTGTCCCCAGGTTAGATTGAGCTGTGGTCTGTGTCTCTGTCTCTCTGACTTCCTGGAGGTTTAATTGTATCCAGCCGGATCAGCCAGTCAGTGAGATAGAGACCAGAGGGGGTTTCCTTTCCTTTTCCTGGTTGATCCGGCCTGTCTGGCGCTGCAGACGGATGGAGCCATGAATCCTGGTCAGATGAAGCAGGCTGTCTGGGGAAGCTCTGATTGTATTGACACATCGCTTATTGTCCTGCGGCTTCAGTCCCCTTATAAATCTCAGTCCTCAGGCTGTAAACCCTAACACTGCTGTTTATGTGACACACACACTGGTCCCTTCCCTCCGTGGGGGTGGGAGATGATGTGTGTGTGTGTGAGGTCTGTGTCAGTGTGTGTCAGTCAGTGGAGGCCTCTGAGGGGAGGACGGCTCATAATAATGTCTGGAACGGAGCAAATGGAATGGCACCGTGTTTCATGGGTTTGATACCATTCCATTTGCTCCATTCCAGCCATTATTATGAGCCGTCCTCCCCTCAGCAGCCTCCACTGGTGTCAGTGTGTGTGTGTGTGTGTGTGTGTGTGTGTGTGTGAGAGAGAAAGAAAGAGAAGTGGGGTGTGTGTGCCACAATGTGTGTGTGTGGACATTTTTTACATTTACATTTTAGTCATTTAGCAGACGCTCTTATCCAGAGCGACTTACAGTTAGTGAGTGCATACATTCATTTTTTTTATTTTGCACGTGTTTAACTATACCAGAAGTCCCCACAAGAATAGTAAACGAACAAAAAGTTGACCAACTGGGGACATTTTGTTAGTCCCCACAAAGTAAAATGCTATTTCTAGGGGGTTTAGGGTTAAGGTTAGAATTAGGGTTAGGTTTAGGGTTAGTGTTAGGAGCTAGGGTTAGTTTTCGGGTTAGGGTTAAGGTTAAGGTAAGGGTCAGGGTTAGTGTTAGTGTTAGGTTTAGGGGTTAGGGAAAATAGGATTTTGAATGGGACTGAATTGTGTGTCCCCACAAGGTTAGTTGTACAAGACTGTGTGTGTGTGTGTGTGTGTGTGTGTGTGTGAGTGGTAGAGCTGGTGACTTAAGTCATTAGCCTACCTCCCACCCACTCTCTCTCCCTCTCACTCTTTTGGAGCGGTGGTGCTGTGTTCCTGCTGAGAAAGGCCTTGCCCCCCACTTCGCTGCTCCCCTCTAGTCACTGAAGGCATCATTACAATTCAGAGGGGTGTGTGTGTGTGTGTGTGTGTGTGTGTGTGTGTGTGTGTGTGTGTGTGTGTGTGTGTGTGTGAGTGTGTGTGTGTGTGTGTGAGTGTGAGAGATAGAGAGTGCATGTGTGTTTCTGCATCTTCATTTGTGTGTGTGTGTGTGTGTGTGTGTGTGTGTGACGTTTACTATTGTGTGTCTGCATTCGTTCATGCCTGTGTGTGTGTGTGGGGGCATCATATGCTTGTGTATCTGTATGTGTGTGTGTGTGTGTGTGTGTGTGTGTGTGAAACGTTGACTTCTGTGTGTATGTTTACGTTTATGTGTGTATGCGCCTGCTCAATGTGTGTGTGTGCGTATTATTTTTGTGTGTTTGCCTCTGTATGCGTTTTTGTGTATCAGGGTGAGAGCGAGGCGAGGGAATTCCATGTCTTTCAGATGGATCCTTTGGCAGCCATTACTCACTATTAGCCAATGCCAAACTCTACGGGGGGAACTAAGAGAGAATAGCCCAATGGATATTTCAGTTGCCATCTGTTGTTAGCATAAATAGTTCTTTAATGTGCACTTAAAGCAGGAAGTAGAGAGCTCCTGAAATGCCAGATTTGTAGTTTCAGGGCCCTAATTGCTTATATCCGACGATGGAGTTTAGACTGAACATTTTATGTTTTTATACTCGGCTTTTTCTAGTAAGCCGCTACGCTTATGGGGTTTTATTAGAGTTAAAGTGGGTTTCTATTATGTTAGTGTGTGTGTGTGTGTGTGTGTATGTGTGTGTGTGTGTGTGTGTATGTGTGTCAGGTACAATTTTGCCCATACAGGAAAAAACATGCAACACATTAAAGCAACACTTATCTCCTCCGTGGTTCCTTGATCTTTCTAATCAACTCATGTTTTATGTATGTAATGTTCAGTGCCTTCGGAAAGTATTCAGACCCCTTGACTTTTTCCACATTTTGTTACGTTACAGCCTCATTCTAAAATGGATTAAATTGTTTTTTTCCCTCATCAATCTACACACAATACCCCATAATAACAAAGCAAAAACAGGTTTTTAGAAGTCTTTGCTAATTCATTAATTAATAAAAAACTGAAATATCACATTTACATAAGTATTCAGACCCTTTACTCAGTACTTTGTTGAAGCACCTTTGGCAGCGATTACAGCCTGGAGTCTTCTTGGGTATGACGCTACAAGCTTGGCACACCTGTATTTGGGGAGTTTCTCCTATTCTCCTTGCAGATCCTCTCAAGCTCTGTCAGGTTGGATGGGGAGCGTCGCTGCACAGCTATTTTCAGGTCTCTCCAGATAGGTTCAAGTCCGGTCTTTGGCTGTGCCACTCAAAGACATTCATAGACTTGTCCCGAAGCCACTCCTGCGTTGTCTTGGCTGTGTGCTTAGGGTTGTTGTCCTGTTGGAAGGTAAACCTTAGCCCCAGTCTGAGGTCCTGAGCGCTCTGGAGCAGGTTTTCATCAAGGATCTCTCTGTACTTTGCTCCTTTCATCTTTCCCTAGATCCTGACTAGTCTCCCAGTCCCTGCCGCTGAAAAACATCCCCACAGCATGATGCTGCCACCACCATGCTTCACCGTAGGTATGGTGCCAGGTTTCCTCCAGACGTGACGCTTGGCATTCAGGCCAAAGAGTTCAATCTTGGTTTCATCAGACCAGAGAATCTTGTTTCTCATGGTCTGAGAGTCCTTTAGGTGCCTTTTGGCAAACTCCATGCGGGCTGTCATGTACCTTTTACTGAGTAGTGGCTTCCGTCTGGCCACTCTACCATAAAGGCCTGATTGGTGGAGTGCTGCAGAGATGGTTGTCCTTCTGGAAGGTTCTCCCATCTCCACAGAGGAACTCTGGAGCTCTGTCAGAGTGACCATCAGGTTCTTGGTCACCTCCCTGACCAAGGCCCTTCTCTCCCGATTGCTCAGTTTGGCCGGGCGGCCAGCTCTAGAAAGAGTCTTGGTGGTTCCAAACTTCTTCCATTTAAGAATGATGGAGGCCACTGTGTTCTTGGGGACCTTCAATGCTGCAGAAATTTTTTGGTACCCTTCCCCAGATCTGTACCTTGGCACAATCCTGTCTCGGAGCTCTACGGACAATTCCTTCAACCTCATGGCTTGGTTTTTGCTCTGACATGCACTGTCAACTGTGGGACCTTATATAGATAGGTGTATGCCTTTCCAAATCATGTCCAATGAATTGAATTTACCACAGGTGGACTCCAATCAAGTTGTAGAAACATCTCAAGGATGATCAATGGAAACAGGATGCACCTGAGCTCAATTTCGAGTCTCATAGCAAAGGGTCTGAATACTTATGTAAATAAGGTATTTCTGTGGTTTCTGTCGGTATTTATTTGCAAACATTTCTAAAAACCTGTTTTCGCTTTGTCATTATGGGGTGTTGTGTGTAGATTGACGAGGATTTTTTATTTATTTAATCCATTTTAGAATAAGGCTGTAACGTAACAAAATGCGGAAAAAGTCAAGGGGTCTGAATACTTTCCGAATACCCTGTATATGCACTATAGGAAACATGTCCTTACTACGACTGTGATATGTGGTTGTCCCACTTAGCTATCTTAACGATGGATGCACTAACTGTAAGTCAATCTGGATAAGAGCGTCTGCTAAATGACTAAAATGTCAAATGCTATACCCTGACCCTGCTACCATCCTGGTAGGTACTGTAAGTCACCCCCTCCATGGGATCCAGACCCTACCCAAATCAGAGGAGATGGCTTGCTGTAGAAGGCTGGCCCGGTGAGAGCATATCTTTGCCACACTTCAGTTCAGCTTAAGCCCTTTCTCCTCACCGCCGCCTAGCAAGGTCAGTCTGTATAGAGTCTCCCACTTCAGGGTAGAAGGAAGCCTCACACTCGCTATTCTAGTAGAACGGGTTTCATAACGATCAAAGAGGACCGAGGTGCCAGGCTCTAGCTAAGTTCTGCTCTTAAGAGAGTGGAGCAATGAAGGCTGTTCTAATCTACTGTATTCTAGTATCAGTATTCTACAGTATTCTACAGTATCCTACAGTATCCTACAGTATCCTACAGTATCCTACAATAAAGAGGACTGAGATTCCGAGGCTCTGTTCTGAGTGTGGTGGAAGGAAGGTACAGCAGGGATGGGCAACTGGATGCCCGCCAAATGCCCTCAATCCCCCCCAAAACAAATATATTATATATATATATATATAGAGAGAGATATATTTACAGATATATATAAAGAGATATATATATATTTTTTAGGAACTCAGTCGGGGTCTCAACTTACTGTTGCGAGTAGTAGTGGAACACACGAGGTGCATCAGTTTCTCTCTTGTTATGCCAGTCTGTCACGCTCTGGCTCCGGGACTCTGTATGTTGAGCCAGGGTGTGTTCGTTTATGTGTTCTGTTTCTATGTTGGGCGTTCTAGGTTGTCTATTTCTGTGTTTGCCTGAGTGACTCCCAATCAGAGGCAACGAGTGTCAGCTGTTCGCTGGTTGTCTCTGATTGGGAGCCATATTTAAACTGTCTGTTTTCACCTTGTGGTTGTGGGTTTTTGTTCCGTGTTCGGTCAGTGTCACCGTGGACTTCACGAGTCGTTTCTTGTTTTGTATTTTGAGTTTTGTGCTTTAACTAATTAAAGTAAACATGTTCGTTCAACACGCTGCGCATTGGTCTACTCCTTACCCTGACGAGCGTGACAGAAAAACCCACCATACAAGGACCAAGCAGCGTGTCCAGGAGCAGGCAGACTGGACATGGGAGGATCGCCGGCCATGGAGTGAGACTGACGAGAGGCAACCCCCAAACATTTTTAGGGGGGGGCACACGGCATGGACGACGGGGCTGACGGAGGCAAAAGAGGGGCGGATTCTGGAAGCCACCAGGTTACGGATACACCGCCCTGTACGTCCTGTGCGGATGCCTCACACAGAGTGTGTGAGGGTAGGCATTCAGCCAGGACGGGTTGTGGCCGCTCTTCACTCCAGGGCTCCTATCCGTCTCCACAGCCCGGTTCGGCCTGTCCCTGCTCCACGCACCAAGCCTACGGGGTGCGTCGCCAGCCCAGCCCGGCCTGTCCCTGCTCCACGCACAAAGCCTACGGTGTGCGTCGCCAGCCCAGCCCGGCCTGTCCCTGCTCCACGCACCAAACCTACGGTGCGCGTCGCCAGCCCGGCCCGGCCTGTTCCTGCCACTCGCACCAAACCTACGGTGCGCGTCGCCAGCCCGGCCCGGCCTGTTCCTGCCACTCGCACCAAACCTACGGTGCGCGTCACCAGCCCGGCCCGGCCTGTTCCTGCCACTCGCACCAAACCTACGGTGCGCGTCGTCAGCCTGGTTCAGCCCGTTCCTGCCACTCGCACCAAGCCAGGGGTGCGAGTCGCCAGCCTGGTCCAGCCTGTTCCTGTCACTCGCACCAAGCCAGGGGTGCGCGTCGCCAGCCCGGCCCGGCCTGTTCCTGCTACTCGCACCAAGCCAGGGGTGCGAGTCGCCAGCCCGGCTCGGCCTGTTCCTGCCACTCGCACCAAACCTACGGTGCGCGTCGCCAGCCCGGCCTGTTCCTGCCACTCGCACCAAGCCAGGGGTGCGAGTCGCCAGCCTGGTCCAGCCTGTTCCTGCCACTCGCACCAAGCCAGGGGAGCGAGTCGTCAGCCTGGTCCAGAACGTTCCTGCTACTCGCACCAAGCCAGGGGTGCGAGTCGTCAGCCTGGTCCAGCCCGTTCCTGCTACTCGCACCAAGCCAGGGGAGCGAGTCGTCAGTCCGGCACAACCCGTGCCTGAGTCATCGGTGCCAATTCAGGTACCGCTCAACTGCTCCACTAAGGAGCTGAAGCCTACCGCTCCTGCTACGTCCAGTCCAGCTCCAGCCAGCGGGGCCAGACCGGACCAGGGGCGCTATGGGGGGTTTGTTGGAGGGTGGTGGGCAAGACCGGAGCCGGAGCCGCCGCAGAGGAGGAATGCCCACCCAGCCCTCCCCTGTTTTTGCTCGTATTAGGCGCGGTCGCAGTCCGCGCCTTTAGGGGGGGGTACTGTCACGCTCTGGCTCCGGGACTCTGTATGTTGAGCCAGGGTGTGTTCGTTTATGTGTTCTGTTTCTATGTTGGGTGTTCTAGGTTGTCTATTTCTGTGTTTGCCTGAGTGACTCCCAATCAGAGGCAACGAGTGTCAGCTGTTCGCTGGTTGTCTCTGATTGGGAGCCATATTTAAACTGTCTGTTTTCACCTTGTGGTTGTGGGTTTTTGTTCCGTGTTCGGTCAGTGTCACCGTGGACTTCACGAGTCGTTTCTTGTTTTGTATTTTGAGTTTTGTGCTTTAACTAATTAAAGTAAACATGTTCGTTCAACACGCTGCGCATTGGTCTACTCCTTACCCTGACGAGCGTGACACAGTCAGTCAATTAGCCCATGTCAGCTAACATGTTTTAGATTGCTAAATTAGTTTAGTGGCCAGCTATCTAAACTTGTTATCATGGTCGGATTACCCCCATCCCTATTGATTTTAATAGTCAGTCTCACTCAGATATCATATTAAAAACTGCAAACATTTCTCTCTGTAAAACAACTAATTTTGCTGTCTGCCCCATGACAAAATTAGTAGAATTGTAATTAGTAATAAAATTAGTAATACAATTGCAAAATCTTCTCTCCGCCCCATGGGTGGTGGATGTGGGTACGCAGACCCGCGAGCAGCTGTTCAGATATTTTGTGGCCCCCACCCCTTTCTACAGTATCCTACAGTATCCTAAAGTAACAGTAGGTCTATCCTACAGTATCCTACCATACGTATCTTACAGAATCTTACAGTATCATTCAGTATCCTAAATTAACATTAGGCATATTGCTCAGAATCCTATATTATCCTACACAATATTATCCAACTCACCAACCCCAGGTCCTCTGACTCAGAGCAGGGTAAATTGGAGAGAGAGTACTGGTAAAGTAGTTTTTGGGAAGCTCCCCCATGAGTCTCTACCCCCCTCTTAAACCTGAGTCAGAGGACCTGGGGATAGGCTCCACTTATACAAGAGGCCTGTTTTATTCTGGAGCTTGGAAAAAGCTTTTAGACACAGATGCTGCTCTTTTGAATGTGTGTGTGTCTCAGAGAGACAGAGAGACAGAGAGATAGAACGACAAAAGAGAGAGAGAGGAGAGACAGAGTATATGTGAGTGTCTTGAACCCCACGAGTAACACAAGTGCAGTAGAGGTAGCAGATTATCATGATGATGCAGACAGAGAGCTGTCAGAGAGAGAGATAGAGAGAGGGAGAGAGATAGAGAGAGGGAGAGAGAGAGAGAGCTGTCAGAGAGAGAGATAGAGAGAGGGAGAGAGATAGAGAGAGGGAGAGAGATAGAGAGAGGGAGAGAGATAGAGAGAGGGAGAGAGAGCTGTCAGAGAGAGATAGGGAGAGATAGAGAGAGGGAGAGAGAGAGCTGTGAGAGAGGGAGAGGGAGAGATAGAGAGCTGTCAGAGAGAGAAATAGGGAGAGGGAGAGAGATAGAGAGCTGTCAGAGAGAGATAGGGAGAGATAGAGAGAGGGAGAGAGAGAGCTGTGAGAGAGGGAGAGATAGAGAGCTGTCAGAGAGAGAGATAGGGAGAGAGATAGAGAGAGGGAGAGAGAGAGCTGTGAGAGAGGGAGAGGGAGAGATAGAGAGCTGTCAGAGAGAGAAATATGGAGAGGGAGAGAGATAGAGAGCTGTCAGAGAGGGAGAGAGAGAGAGCTGTCAGAGAGAGAGATAGGGAGAGAGATAGAGAGAGGGAGAGCGATAGAGAGCTGTCAGAGAGAGAGAGAGAGAGAGATAGAGAGAGAGAGGGAGATAGAGAGAAAGATGGAGAGAAAGAAAGAAAGAGGTAGAGAGAGAGAGAGTAGTTGGCCTGAGTCCGTCTGTCTCTCTGTCTGGGCTAGAACCAGTGACTGAATGACGCACATCCTTTTCAAACTTCTCCTCAATGAACTGGTAGGAACTCTAAAGGGAAGCTGTTATTGAATCATCTGTGGTTGAAAGACTTGGAGAGATGGCAACATATTCAATTGAAACCAATTGTAGGGAAATTATTTTAGGAAGGGGAGAACATAGCAATCACAGACGGCCATAGAGAGATAGTACTCAATCTGCTCTACTGCTAGCCTGGGTACATCATGGCAAGGAGTGGCATGAGGGCACAAACAGACTGGTACCCAGGCTACCCTACTGCTACATTACACCAATACCTTTTCATAAGATGGTACAGTATCTACTCTCCCTTAGACAGGTGTCAACCCTAACCCTTTTAATAAGATGTTTTTTCCCCTTAGACAGGTGTCAACCCTAACCCTTTTAATAAGATGTTTTTTCCCCTTAGACAGGTGTCAACCCTAACCCTTTTAATAAGATGTTGTTTTCCCTTAGACAGGTGTCAACCCTAACCCTTTTAATAAGATGTTGTTTTCCCTTAGACAGGTGTCAACCCTAACCCTTTTAATAAGATGTTGTTTTCCCTTAGACAGGTGTCAACCCTAACCCTTTTAATAAGATGTTTTTTTCCCTTAGACAGGTGTCAACCCTAACCCTTTTAATAAGATGTTTTTTTCCCTTAGACAGGTGTCAACCCTAACCCTTTTAATAAGATGTTTTTTCCCTTAGACAGGTGTCAACCCTAACCCTTTTAATAAGATGTTTTTTTCCCTTAGACAGGTGTCAACCCTAACCCTTTTAATAAGATGTTTTTTTCCCTTAGACAGGTGTCAACCCTAACCCTTTTAATAAGATGTTTTTTCCCTTAGACAGGTGTCAACCCTAACCCTTTTAATAAGATGTTTTTTCCCTTAGACAGGTGTCAACCCTAACCCTTTTAATAAGATGTTGTTTTCCCTTAGACAGGTGTCAACCCTAACCCTTTTAATAAGATGTTGTTTTCCCTTAGACAGGTGTCAACCCTAACCCTTTTAATAAGATGTTGTTTTCCCTTAGACAGGTGTCAACCCTAACCCTTTTAATAAGATGTTGTTTTCCCTTAGACAGGTGTCAACCCTAACCCTTTTAATAAGATGTTGTTTTCCCTTAGACAGGTGTCAACCCTAACCCTTTTAATAAGATGTTGTTTTCCCTTAGACAGGTGTCAACCCTAACCCTTTTAATAAGATGTTGTTTTCCCTTAGACAGGTGTCAACCCTAACCCTTTTAATAAGATGTTGTTTTCCCTTAGACAGGTGTCAACCCTAACCCTTTTAATAAGATGTTGTTTTCCCTTAGACAGGTGTCAACCCTAACCCTTTTAATAAGATGTTGTTTTCCCTTAGACAGGTGTCAACCCTAACCCTTTTAATAAGATGTTGTTTTCCCTTAGACAGGTGTCAACCCTAACCCTTTTAATAAGATGTTGTTTTCCCTTAGACAGGTGTCAACCCTAACCCTTTTAATAAGATGTTGTTTTCCCTTAGACAGGTGTCAACCCTAACCCTTTTAATAAGATGTTGTTTTCCCTTAGACAGGTGTCAACCCTAACCCTTTTAATAAGATGTTGTTTTCCCTTAGACAGGTGTCAACCCTAACCCTTTTAATAAGATGTTGTTTTCCCTTAGACAGGTGTCAACCCTAACCCTTATAATAAGATGTTGTTTTCCCTTAGACAGGTGTCAACCCTAACCCTTTTAATAAGATGTTGTTTTCCCTTAGACAGGTGTCAACCCTAACCCTTTTAATAAGATGTTGTTTTCCCTTAGACAGGTGTCAACCCTAACCCTTTTAATAAGATGTTGTTTTCCCTTAGACAGGTGTCAACCCTAACCCTTTTAATAAGATGTTGTTTTCCCTTAGACAGGTGTCAACCCTAACCCTTTTAATAAGATGTTGTTTTCCCTTAGACAGGTGTCAACCCCTAACCCTTTTAATAAGATGTTGTTTTCCCTTAGACAGGTGTCAACCCTAACCCTTTTAATAAGATGTTGTTTTCCCTTAGACAGGTGTCAACCCTAACCCTTTTAATAAGATGTTGTTTTCCCTTAGACAGGTGTCAACCCTAACCCTTTTAATAAGATGTTGTTTTCCCTTAGACAGGTGTCAACCCTAACCCTTTTAATAAGATGTTGTTTTCCCTTAGACAGGTGTCAACCCTAACCCTTTTAATAAGATGTTGTTTTCCCTTAGACAGGTGTCAACCCTAACCCTTTTAATAAGATGTTGTTTTCCCTTAGACAGGTGTCAACTCTAACCCTTTTAATAAGATGTTGTTTTCCCTTAGACAGGTGTCAACCCTAACCCTTTTAATAAGATGTTGTTTTCCCTTAGACAGGTGTCAACCCTAACCCTTTTAATAAGATGTTGTTTTCCCTTAGACAGGTGTCAACCCTAACCCTTTTAATAAGATGTTGTTTTCCCTTAGACAGGTGTCAACCCTAACCCTTTTAATAAGATGTTGTTTTCCCTTAGACAGGTGTCAACCCTAACCCTTTTAATAAGATGTTGTTTTCCCTTAGACAGGTGTCAACCCTAACCCTTTTAATAAGATGTTTTGCTTCCCTTAGACAGGTGTCCACCCTAACCCTTTTAATAAGATGTTTTGCTTCCCTTAGACAGGTGTCCAAAGGCTAAATGTCCTAAGTGGTGACTGAATCTGAGTGAATAAGAAGTGTCTTAGTGACTTTAATTCTGTTTTCCACCCGACATACTGTTTAGTAGTAGAGTTGTCAGGGCTGATGCAGCGCGGCCACAGACAGAGACACACAGAGTGGACAGATAGAGTCAATAGGTTTCAATCAGCTGTCCTCACTCTGAATTTGATTGCATCTGGTATTGATCTCTGATGTTAGCTTGGGCCGATCGATCGGGACGGATCCAAGTTCATTGTCATTTTAAGGGGATTGTTACTGGACTGGGCTCTGGGATCTGGACTGGGCTCTGGGATCTGGACTGGACTCTGGGATCTGGACTGGGCTCTGGGATCTGGACTGGGCTCTGGGATCTGGACTGGGCTCTGGGATCTGGACTGGGCTCTGGGATACTGGACTGGGCTCTGGGATCTGGACTGGGCTCTGGGATACTGGACTGGGCTCTGGGATCTGGACTGGGCTCTGGGATCTGGACTGGGCTCTGGGATCTGGACTGGGCTCTGGGATCTGGACTGGGCTCTGGGATACTGGTGGAGGTGACCTTGGCCCTAAGATGGTACTGAGGAGGAGGTAGAGCTTGGTGTGTTTATGGGCTGGTGTGTGTGTGTGTGTGTGTGTGTGTGTGTGTGTGTGTGTGTGTGTGTGTGTGTGTGTGTGTGTGTGTGTGTGTGTGTGCGTGCGTGCGTGCGTGTGTGCGTGCGTGTGTGTGTGTGTGCATGTGTGTGTGTGTGCTTGCCTACCTTTCTGTGAAGTGAACCGGGCCCTCTGAGGTCTGTAGGAGTGGCCAGGGCCAAGATCATTAGACTTTTCCTATTAGTTCACCTTTAATCCATGTTTTGGGTTGGGAGAGGGGAGGAGAGGGGAGGAGAGGAGAGGTGGGTGAGGGGGGAGAGGAGAGGGGGGTGAGGGGGGAGAGGGGTAGTATCTGGGCTGTGCTCAGCTCATCAAGATAAATCAATCCAGACTCTGTACAAGACTTTTGCCAAGATCCATTCCCTATCCTGTGTGAGAGAGGCATCGTTCCTGAGGAGGCTCTCCTGTGACAGGGAAGTGTGTGTGTGTGTTACAGGAAGGCTGTATTTAATGGAAAAGGAGAGGCTTTTTAGTGGAGTGATATGAGGGGAAAGAAATGGCTGCAGTCAGCACTCTCTCTCTCTCTCTGCAGCTGTAACCTAATGCACTTCTCTGTGTACACACACACACACACACACACACACACACACACACACACACACAGACACACACACAGACACACACACACACACAGACACACACACACACACACATAGACACACACACACAGAGACACACACACAACCTGGGAGAGGCAACCAGAAAGAGTAGGGAGACCAAAATAACTCTCTTAGCCGGGTGTGGAGTCATGAAGACCATTAATAGATCTCTTTATTGGGCTTTCTGTTCTATGCAGCTTTTAGTTTCAAGACTAAAATGTCCGGATCCGGTCTTTGAGGCCATTGAAATGAGTCCACCAGTGATTTTTTATTTTATAGTCTCTTCACTCTGTCCAGCTTGATAACAGTCATTTATAGTCTCTTCACTCTGTCCAGCTTGATAACAGTGATTTATAGTCTCTTCACTCTGTCCAGATTGATAACAGTCATTTATAGTCTCTTCACTCTGTCCAGCTTGATAACAGTCATTTATAGTCTCTTCACTCTGTCCAGCTTGAAAACAGTCATTTATAGTCTCTTCACTCTGTCCAGCTTGATAACAGTCATTTATAGTCTCTTCACTCTGTCCAGCTTGATAACAGTCATCAAAACAAAAGCTAGGCAGTCAGGGAGCATCCAAAATTCCAAAAGCGATGGATAGAGAAATATTTTTTGCAGATTTTGACGCAGAGGAAATAAAATACACTTTAAGTGCGGACCTCCAGACCTCTGTGAAGACCGAATGTTGTAAGGTATAGAATCAGTTCTGTAGCAATCTGAGGCAGTCATTATCTCTTCTTGGCTACAGAGCTGTATCTATTATATAATGGTGCTCTCTCTGTCTCTCTGAAGTTGGGAGCTGAGCTGCTAACTGATAAATGGACTAACTGATAGAAGTAGTGCTTCTGTGTGGCTCTAACAACCTCTAGAGACACTCTGATAGGCAGACTGATAGACATCATTACTTCCTATTCTGACTCACTCACTTCCTACTTCCTGTGGCATTGGCATTCTGAGAGTTCTATCTAAACTGACTGAACACCCTGACCTGACCTGAGAGTGGACTATTCACAAAACAAGACTTTCTCTCTCTCTCTCTCTCTCTTTTCCCTCTCTCTCTCTCTCTCTCTCTCTCTCTCTCTCTCTCTCTCTCTCTCTCTCTCTCTCTCTCTCTCTCTCTCTCTCTCTCTCTCTCTTTCTCTTTCACTCTCTCTCTCTCTCTCTCTCTCTCTCTCTCTCTCTCTCTCTCTCTCTCTCTCTCTCTCTCTCTCTCTCTCTCTCGCTCTCTCTCTCTCTCTCTCTCTCTCTATCTCTCACTCTCTCTCTCTCTCTTTCTCTTTCACTCTCTCTCTCTCAATTCAATTCAATTTCAATTTAAGGGCTTTATTGGCATGGGAAACGTGTGTTAACATTGCCAAAGCAAGTGAAGTAGATAGTAAACAAAAGTGAAATAAACAATAAATATTAACAGTAAACATTACACTCAGAAGTTCCAAAAGAATAAAGACATTTCAAATGTCATATTATGTATATAAACAGTGTTGTAACAATGTGCAAATAGTTAAAGTACAAATGGGAAAATAAATAAACATAAATATGGGTTGTATTTACAATGGTGTTTGTTCTTCACTGGTTGCCCTTTTCTTGTGGCAACAGGTCACAAATCTTGCAGCTGTGATGGCACACTGTGGTATTTCACCCAGTAGATAAGGGAGTTTATCAAAATTGGGTTTGTTTTCAAATTCTTTGTGGATCGCTGTAATCTGAGGGAAATATGTGTCTCTAATAAGGTCATACATTTGGCAGGAGGTTAGGAAGTGCAGCTCAGTTTCCACCTCATTTTGTGGGCAGTGTGCACATAGCCTGTCTTCTCTTGAGAGCCAGGTCTGCCTACGACGGCCTTTCTCAATAGCAAGGCTATGCTCACTGAGTCTGTACATAGTCAAAGCTTTCCTTAAGTTTGGGTCAGTCACAGTGGTCAGGTATTCTGCCAACTCTCTGTTTAGGGCCAAATAGCATTCTAGTTTGCTCAGTTTTTTTGTTTGTTCTTTCCAATGTGTCAAGTAATTCTCTTTTTGTTTTCTCATGATTTGGTTGGGTCTAATTGTGTTGTTGTTGTTGTTGTTGTTGTCCTGGGGCTGTGTGGGGTCTGTTTGTGTTTGTGAACAGAGCCCCAGGACCAGCTTACTTAGGGGACTCTTCTCCAGGTTAATCTCTCTGTAGGTGATGGCTTTGTTATGGAAGGTTTGGGAATCGCTTCCTTTTAGGTGGTTATAGAATTTAACGGCTCTTTTCTGGATTTTGATAATTAGCGGGTATCGGCCTAATTCTGCTCTGCATGCATTATTTGGTGTTTTACGTTGTACACAGAGGATATTTTTGCAGAATTCTCCATGCAGTCTCAATTTGGTGTTTGTCCCATTTTGTGAATTCTTGGTTGGTGAGCGGACCCCAGACCTCACAACCACAAAGGGCAATGGGTTCTGTGACTGATTCAAGTATTTTTAGCCAGATCTGAATCGGTATGTCAGATTTTATGTTCCTTTTGATGGCATAGAAGGCCCTTCTTGCCTTGTCTCTCAGATCGTTCACAGCTTTGTGGAAGTTACCTGTGGCGCTGATGTTTAGGCCGAGGTACGTATAGTTTTTTGTGTGCTCCAGGGCAACGGTGTCTAGATGGAATTTGTATTTGTGGTCCTGGCAACTGGACCTTTTTTGGAACATTATTATATTTGTCTTACTGAGATTTACTGTCAGGGCCCAGGTCTGACAGAATCTGTACAGAAGATCTAGGTGCTGCTGTAGGCCCTCCTTGGTTGGGGACAGAAGGACCATATCATTTGTGAACAATAGACATTTGACTTCAGATTCTAGTAGGGTGAGGCCGGGTGCTGCAGACTGTTCTAGTGCCCTCGACAATTTGTTGATATATATGTTGAAGAGGGTGGGGCTTAAGCTGCATCACTGTCTCACCCCACAGCCCTGGGGAAAGAAATGTGTGTGTTTTCTACCAATTTTAGCCGCACACTTGTTGCTTGTGTACATGGATTTTATAATGTTGTATGTGTTTACCCCAACACTGCTTTCTATCAATTTGTATAGCAGACCCTCATGTCAAGTTGAGTCAAAAGCTTTTTTGAAATCAACAAAGCATGAGAAGACTTTGCCTTTGTTTTGGTTTGTTTGTTTGTCAATTAAGGTGTGCAGGGTGAATACGTGGTCTGTCGTACGGTAATTCTCTCTCCATCTCGCTCTCTCTGTCTCTCTCTCTCTGCCCCCCAGACTCCTTCTTAAACATCTCTCTGGTCAGGGAATGGGTCTGTCCGTCTTCAGGTCTCCATGGTAACAGATTACATAATGTCACTACTGATTGTTCCAGGTTATGACTGTTAAGGACAGGTCTGGGGTCAGGTCTATTGTAATATGAGTTTATACGGTGCTGATTGGTCATTTCATGTAACTGACCCTAGGTCAGCCTAGCCTGGTTCATGGTTCAACATGAGCTGAAGTCAGGAGGACTTCGGTTACGTCCTAAAAGGTACCCTATTCCCTATGTAGTGCACTACTTTTGACCGGAGACTCTATGGGCCCTAGTTATAAGTAGGGATAGGGGCCCTGGTCAAAAGTAGTGTATTATATAGGGAATAGGGTGCCATTTGGGACGTAACCTTGGTGTAGATGGAATCAGCCAGACTAGAGTCAGCCAACAAAGCACAAACACAACACTGCTGGCATGAGACAAGACAGCAAGAAACACCAGTTATTTTATAGCCTTTTGGCTGAGCGATAGAGACTGAAATAACGGTCAGTGCAGGGACAAGCTGAGCTGGCTGGCTGGCTGGTTGGTTGGCTGGCTTGCCGGCTGGCTGGCTGACTGACTCGCTGATTGGCTGTCTGGCTGCCTGGTTTAGTGGCTGCATTCTCTCTGTCATAATAAGGGTCTGTCTACGGTTCAGCCTCTCAAATGAATCCACTTAAGCTGGAGTGACCAGGAGTGAGATCTCAGCCAGCCCAGCTCCACCAATCACAGCCAGCCAGACAGACAGCCACACCATCTTAATACATCTAGAAACAAAGTAGCTAACACACACATATGCATGCTCCCACAGATACACACACAAACACACACACACACAGAGTAGGATAATGTAATAGAGAAAGACAGTGGTTACCATGCAGACTGGTGTCTTCCTCTTCCTGTGTGTGTGTGGGAGTGTGTTTGGGAGGGGGGGTCCATCCTCAGCCACAGACCCCTCTTATCCCAACACACACACACACCAGGGAACGACCCATGCCCTCTCATCCCAACACACACACCAGAGAACGACCCAGGCCCTCTCATCCCAACACACACACCAGAGAACGACCCAGGCCCTCTCATCCCAACACACACACCAGAGAACGACCCAGGCCCTCTCATCCCAACACACACACCAGAGAACGACCCAGGCCCTCTCATCCCAACACACACACCAGAGAACGACCCAGGCCCCTCTTATCCCAACACACACACACACCAGAGAACGACCCAGGCCCTCTCATCCCAACACACACACACACCAGAGAACGACCCAGGCCCTCTCATCCCAACACACACACACACCAGAGAACGACCCAGGCCCCTCTTAAACCAACACACACACCAGAGAACGACCCAGGCCCTCTCATCCCAACACACACACACACCAGAGAACGACCCAGGCCCTCTTATCCCAACACACACACACCAGTGAACAACCCAGGCCCTCTCATCCCAACACACAGACCAACTGGCTACAATACTGTGAGTCACATTTACTGTGCTAAGCCCTTACTTACCACTTACCACTAACTAAGCACTGGCACCAAAGCATAACACTCTCTCCATTTGCCCTAGACTTCATCTTAATTACACTTTACCTTCATAAATTATTTTTACCCTGCATGTCCGCAATGTTTAATTTTCCCTTGAGCCGTGAAAAGTGCAAACGCTTAGTAAATCTGACCCTAAAAGTCTCTGGTTAACTGAACATTAGATTAATAGTGATTACTGAAATACATGATTGGAATGCACATTATTGAGTTAGCATCATCATGGCTTGTAATATGGCTGTGAGGAGGGGCTGTGTGTTGTGTGTGTGTCAGTGTGTGTGCGTGTTTGTGTTTGTGTGTGTGTGTGTGTTATGTGCATCGGAAATGGTTTATTAGTTTGACAATACTGAGGATACGAAGAGGTAGGACGCAGACGCAGGAATCAAGAGATGGATGAGAGACGGAGGCAGGATAGGACCCCCCAGATCCTTCCTTTCTCCGGTATGGTGCATCCTATAGAGAGTGCGTCGGCCTTCACATTCTGGGATCCTGGGCGGTAGGACAGAATAAACTCAAAGCAAGTAAGAAATTGGGCCCACCTGGCTTGATGAGTTGGATCTGCGTGTTTTAGGAGGGGTGCTGTGGTGAACCTCTCCTTCAGCCTCTTGAAGGCAGTGTCAGCCTCAGGGTTCCAGGCCAGCTCTGAGGTCCACCCTTAAGGAGAGAGGTGAGCGGGGGCGGCTATGGAGCTGAAGGACCTAATGAAACGGCGGTAGAAATTTGCGAAGCCCAGGAAGCTCTGTAGGCCCTTGATGGTGGTGGGGACTGGCCATGACCTGACGGCGTCCGTCTTCGCTCTTTCCATGAACACCCACTGAGGACTGATCCTGTATCCCAGGAAGGAGATGGCCTGTTGGTGGAATTTGAATTTCTCCCCCTTCATCAACAGGCTGTGTTCCCGGAGGCGGAGTAGGAACGCTCGGACGTCCCTGATGTGCTCCTCGAACGTAGCCGAGTAGATCAGGATATCTTTGATGTACACCACCACCTGTCTACTCAGTAGTATGTATGTCTCGGAACACGTCATTGACGAAGGACTGGAACACGGAAGGTGCGTTGGCGAGGCCGTAGGGCATTACGCAGTATTCATAGTGGCCTGAGGTAGTGCTGAATGCCGTCTTCCACTCGTCACCTTCACAGATTCGGATCAGGTTTTAGGCACTCCTCAGGTCCAACATGGGAAAGTACCGGGCCCCTCGCAGCTGCTCGATGGCCGATGGAACCAGAGGGAGGGGGTATCGGTACTTGGTGGTGACTGCGTTCAGCCCCCGATAGTCAATGCACGGCCTCAGTCCTCCATCTATTTTGGCCATGAAGAAGAAGCTGGCGGAGGCAGGAGAGGTAGAGCGTCTGATGAACCTCTGTTTCAGGGTCTCCGCCACATACTTCTCCATGGCCTCAGTCTCCGCTATGGAAAGGGAGTAAATGTGACTCTTCGGGGGGTGTTGTCCCTCCAGCAGGTCAATGGCGCAGTCCCAGGGCCTGTGAGGAGGGAGACACTTAGCCTTGGAGGCAGAGAAGACATCGGAGAGATCTGCGTACTCACGTGGAATGTTGGGCTGGAGGGAACCGAGTACACGACACAACCAACCACCGGCAGGCAGGTCCTCCGGCATGAGGGGGACCAGGCTGTGATCCTCTTGGTGATCCAATTGATGGTGGGGTTGTGTAGTCTGAGCCAGGGCAATCCCAAGACGTTCCGGTGAAGGGGTGACGTGACGATGTGGAAGGACAGCACCTCGTGGTGCTCCGGTAGTGTGGGAATGGTGATGGTGATGGGGAGAGTGACGTGCGTAATGGTGCCTGATCCGAGTGGTTTATTGTCCAGCGAGGTGACGTGTAAGAGAGAAGGCAGTGGTACGGTGGGCAACCACCATTCAGAGATCGATAAGGTTCCCTGCTGATCTGGAATCTATCATTGCCGTGGAAAGTGAAGAGAAGGAAGAACCATTCACCATTAGGGGAACTAAAAACAATGGTTTGGTGACAGGTGATGACGGAACACTCACGGAGCGGCGACGGCAGTCATACCGCCTAGATAGGGAGCCGCCAGGAGATCTGTGGTCCGTGGTGGTGTAGGGGGTGCTGCCCACCTCCATGTTAGAGTTCTCGGAGGCATGGCGGCTTCCATAGCTCAGATGGGGTGAGCGTCGAGGCTCCGTGTGGTGTTGGGAACGCCGTCGGTCTCTCAACATGTTGTCGAGATGAATGGATGTGGCGATGAGGGTATCAAGGTCCATCTCGTCATCCCGACATGCGAATTCCGTTGTAATGTCCTCCCGTAAGCCTCTCCTGAAGGCCGTGCGCAGAGCACTCATTCCAGCCAGAAGACGCCGCCACCGTGCGAAAGCTCAGGGCGTACTCGAACGCGGCCTCTCTCTGGTGTAGCCGGAGGAGACGCTCACCCATGTCCTTTCCCTCCAAGGGATGATCGAACACCGCCCTGAACCGATCGAGGAAGGTGGAGTAGGGAAGCGCCGCGGCCTCACCTCCTTCCCAGACTGCTGTGGCCCAATCCAGCGCCTTTCCCTTCAGTAGCGAAATCACCAGCGCTATCCTGGCTTGGTCCGATGGAGATGCCCCAGGCTGACGCACCAGATACAGTGAAACCTGTAGCAGGAAGCCTCTACATTTCGACGTTTTCCCGTCATAGCGCTCCGGCAGGGCAAGGGGTCCCTCAGACGTTGGTGATAGCACAGGAGGAGGTGGACTAGGTGCACTCGCCGCTCCCTGAGGTGGAACCGGAGCGATGGTCAGTTCATGCAGCGTTTGGAGCACTTCCTGCATGGCAGCGTTCAGCTGGGCAATCTGCTGCTGGTGCTGGTCGAGGCGCTGGGAAACTCCAGGAGGATTACCTGCTGCATCCATCTTCGTGAGGTGTGTGATTCTGTGACGAATACTGAGGATACGAAGAGGTAGGACGCAGACGCAGGAATCAACAATGTAAAGGTTTACTTAAAAGTGAGCAAGAGAATAACAAAGAGCGAGTACACGACATGACACTAACAATCACACACAACACAACACTGAACAGTCCAGGGCTATATAGGGGTGGTGATGAGGTGCAGGTGCGCTGGAGGTGATTAGGGTGCGTTGGGT
Source organism: Coregonus clupeaformis (assembly GCF_020615455.1). Lineage (NCBI taxonomy): Eukaryota > Metazoa > Chordata > Actinopteri > Salmoniformes > Salmonidae > Coregonus > Coregonus clupeaformis. The sequence continues at coordinate 49,585,021 of NC_059221.1, read as the reverse complement.
TTCCATTCCAGTGTTGCCGAGGTGGTGCACTCAGACCGGTGGCTCAGTAGACCGGCGAATCATGGCGCCGTTTGATCACACAGGGTTGTCTATGCAAGTGATTTGTTTTCCGCTGTTATTGTTGTGTTTGTGAATCTTTGCAAATTTGTTGAAAATGAAAGACATTTACATAAGTATTCACACCCCTGAGTCAATACTTTGTAGAAGCACCTTTGACAGCGATTACATCTGTGAGTCTTTCTGGGTAAGTCTCTAAGAGCTTTCCACACCTGAATTGTGCAACATTTGCCCAATATTATTTTCAAAATTCTTCATGCTCTGTCAAATTGGTTGTTGATCATTGCTAGACAGCCATTTTTAGGTTTTGCCATAGATGTTCAAGTAGATTTAAGTCAAAACTGTAACTCGGCCACTCAGGAACATTCACTGTGTTCTTGGTAAGCAACTCTCGAGGACGCCAGGCTGGCCATCATTACGCACACCTGTCACCATCGTTACACGCATCAGCGCTCATTGGACTCACCTGGACTCCTTCCCTTTGTTGATTTCCCCGTCTATATCTGTCTGTTACCCAGGTTGATCCCCAGGTCTGCATTAATGTTTCGTTTCCCCTGTCCAGATGCTGTCTGTGTTTTGTTCCATGTCTTTTATTAATTAAATGATCACCCTGTACTTGCTTCCCGTCTCCCAGCGTCTGTCGAACCGAGATCGTTACATTTGCGAGGCATTGGAAAACCTCCCTGGTCTTTGTGGTTGAATCTGTGTTTTAAATTCACTGCTCGACTGAGTGTGGGGTCTAGAGGTAGTCAATACAAAAATCATGTTATAGACTATTATTGCACACAGAGTGAGTCCATGCAACTTATTATGTGACTTGTTAAGCAAATGTTTACTCCTGGCCTTATTTAGGCTTGCCATAACGATGGGGTTGAATACTTATTGACAGAAGATATTTCAGCTTTTCATTTTTAATTAATTTGTAAAAATTTCGACAAACATAATTCCACTTTGACATTATGGGGTATTGTGTATAGGCCATTGACAAAACATCTCAATTTAATACTTTTTTTTGTATTCAGGCTGTAACACACAAAATTCTGAAAAAGTCAAGGGGTGTGAATACTTTCTGAAGGCACTGTACACATATACTGTATATATATACTGTATATAGAGAGAGAAACAGACAGACAGATAGACAGACAGACAGAGAGACAGAGAGAGAGAGAGAGAGTAACTATTAAGTTATAGAAAGAGAAAGATGGGGTTTTCATTAAAAGTCAGAACTCTATGAAGACGCCATATAGTGGTTCAATCAGCCTGGCTATATTTCATTATTAAAGTCATGGGATGTTCTGCTAGTCTTCTGCTGTGCAGAGTGCTATGCTCCTTGGCAGAGGTTCAGGTATTTTTAGGTGTGATATTTTTTGGCTGAACGAGTCAAGGTTTTATTTACTGTGTGATGGGACTGGGCCAGATCAGTTTGTCCTATTGGTCATGTTATTTACTGTGTGATGGGACTGGGCCAGATCAGTCTGTCCTATTGGTCATGTTATTTACTGTGTGATGGGACTGGGCCAGATCAGTTTGTCCTATTGGTCATTTTATTTACTGTGTGATGGGACTAGGCCAGATCAGTCTGTCCTATTGGTCATGTTATTTACTGTGTGATGGGACTGGGCCAGATCAGTTTGTCCTATTGGTCATTTTATTTACTGTGTGATGGGACTGGGCCAGATCAGTTTGTCCTATTGGTCATTTGATTTACTGTGTGATGGGACTAGGCCAGATCAGTCTGTCCTATTGGTCATGTTATTTACTGTGTGATGGGACTGGGCCAGATCAGTTTGTCCTATTGGTCATTTTATTTACTGTGTGATGGGACTGGGCCAGATCAGTCTGTCCTATTGGTCATGTTATTTACTGTGTGATGGGACTGGGCCAGATCAGTTTGTCCTATTGGTCATTTTATTTACTGTGTGATGGGACTGGGCCAGATCAGTTTGTCCTATTGGTCATTTTATTTACTGTGTGATGGGACAAGGCCAGATCAGTCTGTCCTATAAGTCATGTTATTTACTGTGTGATGGGACTGGGCCAGATCAGTCTGTCCTATTGGTCATGTTATTTACTGTGTGATGGGACAAGGCCAGATCAGTCTGTCCTATAAGTCATGTTATTTACTGTGTGATGGGACTGGGCCAGATCAGTCTGTCCTATTGGTCATGTTATTTACTGTGTGATGGGACTGGGCCAGATCAGTCTGTCCTATAGGTCATGTTATTTCCTGTGTGATGGGACTGTGCCAGATCAGTCTGTCCTATAGGTCATGTTATTTACTGTGTGATGGGACAAGGCCAGATCAGTCTGTCCTATTAGTCATTTTTCAGGTGGAGCGCTATGGGAACAGAGCTAGGCCGGTGGCGGTGGGGCGGCCCGCCTATTCAAATTGTAGGGTGAACACTGAGCTAGTAGCCACCACAGCGTATTCTCTAAGGTGGGCTTGTTATGTATGGTACGACGTGCTGTACGTCGTACTGTACGTTGTTATGGTTTACGACAGTGTGCTGCGTTACGGATGAATGGGTTGTCAGAATGCGTGGCACATGTCATTAAACGACAGAGTGATGTTCAATGTGAAACTGTGCAGATGTCCGTTCTTTTACAACTAGGCTAGATATAACATTGGCGACGAAGATGGCTGAATTCAGTTTACCACCGCCAGCACCATTCCTCGCCGTGCCTGGCGAACCTCCAGTCCCGTGGAATAACTGGCTTGATAGTTTTAACACTTATTTAGAAGCTATGGACTTTTCTACAATCTCCGACAAGCGGAGGACAGCACTGCTCCGTCACTGCCTTGGTACAGAGGGACAGAGGATTTTCAGAGCGCTTGGATCGGCTCCTACATTCACTGCTGCAGTCAGCCTCTTACGGAACCACTTCGCCGGGAAAGAGCGAGTGCTCCTCCGACGCTACCGGCTACGGAAGAGACACCAACGGCCGGGTGAGTCCATTCAAAGCTACGTGGCTAATCTGAGGGATTTGGCTAGCTCTTGTAACTACGGGACACTTCAGGACGAGATCATCAGGGATCAGTTGATAGAGGGGACGTTATGTGAAAAGACAAGGGAGAAACTGCTTTTGGAATCGGATAATTTACAACTAGATGGAGCTATTAAAATAGCACTCCAGGTTGAAGCGGCGTTGGAATGCTCTTCTATGCTAACAGACAGCTCTGCAGCATACACTCGGCCCCCAGCCATTCTCACACAGCAGCTTCAGCCCGAGCAGGCGCACTACAACGATCACGCCGCTGCGCACGCCCTCCCGCGTCGATAGCTGCATGGACACAGACACCGACATGCCCGTGCAGCAGGCACACAGACAAACAAACAGAACTAGCTGTGGCAACTGTGGGGCTAGCTCTCACAATTCAAGGGCTTCAAACTGCCCAGCCCGTGGGAAAATATGCAAGAACTGTTCAAAATACAATCACTTTGCGAAAGTGTGTCGTTCTGCCCCTGCTACTAGCTCCACCCAGAACAGGCCCTTCGTTTAATCTCACTCTCAACATGAACACACGGAAATCCGAACCGTCTCCACCAACCATGTGTCATTCAGGACATGCACTGTGCAGCTGGGTGAGGTGGGTTTGCCTTTGCTGCTGGATACTGGCGCTGCGGTGTCGTTGCTCAACCTTGCCACTTACTACAAGTTTTTCAGTCACCTACCACTCCAACAGCCCTCCACTGCCCTGTGTGGGTACGGTAGATCTAAGATAGACATTGTAGGCACCCTCCAGGTCCCAGTACACTACGGCACCAAACATCTGCCATCATTCACATTTCATGTTGCAAAGCGGGGTGCCAACCTCCTGGGCCTCGACCTCTTCACAGGCTTGGGATTCACACTGAGAGATGACAGTGGGTCAGCTATCTACCAGGTTACCTGCACATGGCAACAGAACTGGCCGACTCTGTTTGATGGACTGGGCTGCCTCACAGCCTTTACTCACAGGCCCCTAGTGAATCCGGAAGTGACCCCAGTCATGCAGCCCCTGCGGCGCATTCCCTTTGCACTGCGTGATGATGTCACAAAAGATCTCCAGTCACAGTTGGATGCAGGCATCATTGAGCCAGTCAACGCTGCCCCCTGGATTTCAAACTTGGTCATTGCAACCAAAAAGTCTGGTGGAATCCGGACCTGTGTGGATCTCCGTGCTGTGAACAAGGCCGTTGTCCCGGATAAGTACCCCTTGCCTACAGCTGAGGAGCTGACCGCACAATTCCATGGCTCCACGATCTTCACGAAGCTTGACCTTCGTCAGGGTTATCTTCAGGTACCCCTCCATGCAGCTAGCAGAGACCTCACGGCCTTTGTCACACACGCTGGCGTGTTCAGATATACACGCATGCCTTTTGGACTTAGCTCCGCCCCCAGCTGCTTCCAGAAGGTGATGAGCACCATCCTCGCTGGAATACCTGGGGTGGCGGTCTATCTGGATGACATCGTGGTCCACGGCCCTGACCTCCACATCCATGATTATCGACTCCACAGAGTATTCAGTGCTCTACTGCGGAACAACCTGACCCTGAACGGTGGAAAGTGCACCTTTGCAGCTCCAGCCGTCGAGTTTGTGGGCTTCCGCCTGTCGGCCAAAGGCATTGCCCCACTCATGTCGAACATTGAAGCCGTCCACCGGATCCCGGAACCGACCTCAGCCTCTCAGGTGGCCTCATTCTTGGGCATGACAGCTTACTACCTCCGGTTTCTGCCCCACTACTCTCAGACCACAGCGCCCCTTCGCCAGCTCCTCAAGAAGGATGAGCCATGGGCCTGGACGGCAGCCTGCTCAGACGCGGTCCGCTCACTGAAGAGCCAGCTCACCACAGCCCCAGTCTTGGCTCACTTTGACCCCGTCTGCCACACCATTGTCACATGTGACGCCTCAGCTGGAGCACTAGGAGCTGTCCTCTCACAGCTGCAGAATGGCATTGAGAGGCCCGTCGCCTTCGCCTCAAGGGGCCCTGAGCCCCACAGAACAACGGTACTCTGTGGGCGAACGAGAAGCACTGGCCTGTGTCTGGGCGTGCGAAAGGTGGCACCTCTACCTATATGGCCGTCTGTTCACACTCCGAACCGACCACCAGTCCCTCACAACGCTACTGTCAGCATCAGGAACTGGCCACAAGCCACTTCGGCTGCACAGATGGGCCGACCGCCTCAGACAGTATGACTATCAGCTGAAGTTCACTCCGGGGAGGGATAACGTGGTGGCAGACCTCCTCTCACGCTCCTTTGACGCTCCTACTCCAACCGTCTTGCCAGACGACAACGAAACAGAGCTTGTACAAATGCTCTACGCTCCTCTTCAGTCAGTCGTCTCACTGGAGGAGCTGAAGCAAGCATCGGAACAGGATCCCACACTGTCTACCCTGCGCACCTACATACGCACTGGATGGCCAGCACATGTGCCGGAAGAGCTGGCGACTTTCGCCAGAGTGAAGCACGAACTTTCTTGCTGGGAAGAAGTCTGTGTCTCTCGAGGGTTTTGCACTGTGGTCCCGAGTGGCCTGCGTGCGCGTGTTCTATCCATGGCGCACGAGGGTCACTTGGGCATAGTCAAGGTCAAACAGCGATGTCGAGACCTTGTGTGGTGGCCAGGCATCGACCACGACATTGAAGCCCTGGTCAGGGATTGTGCTGCATGCCTCCTCAGTGGGAAAACAGGACAGTCCGCCCCACCCCCCTGCAGCCTCTCGCATGGCCGTCCCACCCCTGGGAGCACATCCAACTGGACATCTGTGGCGAGATCCATGGACACGCAGTCCCTCACCATCAGCGCTTCCTGGTGGTGGTGTATGACCTCCACTCTAAGTGGCCAGAAGTGGTTCCTGTCGGAACTGTCACAGCACAGGCCATCGTGGACATCCTAGACAGCCTGTTCACAAGGTGGGGCCTACCCCTCACCCTTACCACGGACAATGGGCCCCAGCTAACCTCTGCCGAGTTCTCCTCATATCTCAGCAACAAGGGAATCAAACACATCCGCACGGCCTACTACAACCCACAAGCTAACGGAGGGGTGGAACGCTTCAACCAAACGCTGAAGAACGGCATCAGAGCGCACCTGGTCCAGGGGTGCACGTTCCAAACTGCTTTGAATCAAACGCTAATGCACTACAGAGCAAGCAAACACACAACAACACAGGTCTCCCCGGCATCCCTCATGCTAGGTCGTGAGATGGAACTGCCACTGGACAGACTCAGAACACAGAGAGTAGCAGAACCGGCGACTAGGCGCACCCAAGAACAGCAGGCAGTGACCAGGCACCAAAGAGCAATGAAACAGCGTTTTGACAAGGCACACAGGGTGAAGAAGTCGATCATTCAAGTGTCAGACTGGGTCCGAGCCCGACGGCCTCAGCGGTGCAACAAAATGGCCTCATTCTGGTCGGACCCCTTGCAGGTCAGTTGACAACTGGGGCCCGCCACATTCATGATGAGCAATGGATCACGCTGGCACGCCAGCCGCCTCAGAAAAGTCCCTGCCCCTCAAGGAACACGAAGGCACACAAAACAGACATGCAGGCCAGAGACGCCACCGGATGGACCTCCTCCACCACTACCACCTGAGCCCCAGCCTCTGTGGGTTCCCCAAGGGCCAGAGCCTCAAGCGGTGACGGTGGAAGAAAGGCCTATGCGGGCACGAACTCGCCCTGCTTATCTGGGGGACTACTTAACCTCTTTTCATTCTTAGGCTCTGTTAGGTGTCTTAGTCAACCTCCAGGTTAATGGACTGAACTGGCTAGTTTGGAGAGTCCATCCGTTTAAGGGTTAATGTTTATTTCTTACAGGTATCACTCTAGGTTCTTGCCCTATGGACATTTTATATATGGTACCAGTCCCTGGTTTTGGAAAGGGGGGGGAAATGTTATGTATGGTACGACGTGCTGTACGTCGTACTGTACGTTGTTATGGTTTACGACAGTGTGCTGCGTTACGGATGAATGGGTTGTCAGAATGCGTGGCACATGTCATTAAACGACAGAGTGATGTTCAATGTGAAACTGTGCAGATGTCCGTTCTTTTACAACTAGGCTAGATATAACAGGGCTGTTAGGGTCTGTTGTAGTCTCCACCCCCTTCTCAAATCCTCACAGATCACCTCAAGCCAATTAGTGGAGAGAGGAGAGAGGGGAGTGAGAGAGAGGGAGAGAGAGCCAGGGAGAGAGAGAGAGAGAGAGAGAGAGAGAGAGAGAGAGAGAGA
>NC_059221.1:49565251-49575251 GCF_020615455.1 Coregonus clupeaformis | reverse complement strand
CTACCCCTAGCCTGTCAGTTTACTACACCTAGCCTGTCAGTTTACTACACCTAGCCTGTCAGTTTACTACACCTAGCCTGTCAGTTTACTACACCTAGCCCGTCAGTTTACTACCCCTAGCCTGTCAGTTTACTACCCCTAGCCTGTCAGTTTACTACACCTAGCCTGTCAGTTTACTACACCTAGCCCGTCAGTTTACTACACCTAGCCCGTCAGTTTACTACCCCTAGCCGGTCAGTTTACTACACCTAGCCCGTCAGTTTACTACCCCTAGCCTGTCAGTTTACTACACCTAGCCTGTCAGTTTACTACACCTAGCCTGTCAGTTTACTACACCTAGCCTGTCAGTTTACTACACCTAGCCCGTCAGTTTACTACACCTAGCCCGTCAGTTTACTACCCCTAGCCTGTCAGTTTACTACACCTAGCCTGTCAGTTTACTACACCTAGCCTGTCAGTTTACTACACCTAGCCTGTCAGTTTACTACCCCTAGCCTGTCAGTTTACTACACCTAGCCTGTCAGTTTACTACACCTAGCCTGTCAGTTTACTACACCTAGCCTGTCAGTTTACTACACCTAGCCTGTCAGTTTACTACACCTAGCCTGTCAGTTTACTACCCTTAGCCTGTCAGTTTACTACACCTAGCCTGTCAGTTTACTACACCTAGCCTGTCCGTTTACTACACCTAGCCTGTCAGTTTACTACACCTAGCCTGTCAGTTTACTACACCTAGCCCGTCAGTTTACTACCCTTAGCCTGTCAGTTTACTACACCTAGCCCGTCAGTTTACTACCCCTAGCCTGTCAGTTTACTACACCTAGCCTGTCAGTTTACTACACCTAGCCTGTCAGTTTACTACACCTAGCCTGTCAGTTTACTACACCTAGCCTGTCAGTTTACTACACCTAGCCTGTCAGTTTACTACACCTAGCCTGTCAGTTTACTACACCTAGCCTGTCAGTTTACTACACCTAGCCTGTCAGTTTACTACACCTAGCCTGAGGCTGGAGTTGTTGCGGTTTGTTTGGCGTTCCAAAGTGTGTTTGATTTGCACAACTGACACGTATGAAACAGGCCGTCTGTGTCACAATGTTTTCCCGTTGTGTTTAGCTGTTCCACGTACAGCAATGATGCACTAGTGAATGCATCATTATTGTCCTGATGTTGTATTGGTAGCGTCACCATGTCTCCTGGAATACAAAGTGACTGTGTAAGGGTTCTGCCAGGTACTGCATCTGCCTCTGTATCCCTGTTCTATTTCCTGGTTTGTCCTACTTACTTCCTGGTTCTTGCTGACTAATTAGGGCATGATTATCCCCGTAGCTCCTCCCATTGCCCTTGTCACCGTGTTTCCAGAGATTTCCTTTCTCAGCAGGTGGTTCTCTGCTGCTCCTTTCTCTTTGAGTAAGAGCACGCACGCATGCACACACACACACGCACACGCACGCACACACACACACACACACACACACACACACACACAGCCGTATGTTCCCTCTGACTCATTGAAGTTAAAGTTAAAGATATTGTTGGAGCCAGGGGGAATTAGTTTGTTAACTCACTGCCTTCTATGTCTGACTCGCTTTATCTCTCCTCACACTTAACTCTCATTCTGTCTTTCTTTATCTCTCCTTACGCTCCTCTCTTTCTCATGCTGCCTCCCTCACTCTTTTATTCTACAGTAGAATCCCTCTCTCGCTTTTAGCATGCTCATTCTCTGATTTGTATTTACCTCTCTCTCTCTCTCTCTCTCTCTCTCTCTCTCTCTCTCTCTCTCTCTCTCTCTCTCTCTCTCTCTCTCTCTACCTCTCTCTCTCTCTCTCTCTCTCGCTCTCTCTCTCTCTTTGTCTCTCCCTCTCTGTCTCTGTCTCTCTCTCTCTCTCTCTCTCTCTCTCTCTCTCTCTCTCTCTCTCTCTCTCTCTCTCTCTTCTCGCTCTCTCTCTCTCTCTCTCTCTCTCTCTCTCTCTCTCTCTCTCTCTCTCTCTCTCTGTCCCTCCTTTCCTTCTCTCTTTCTCCCTTTTATCACTCTCTCCCCCCTCTATTTCTCTCTCTCTCTTTCTCTCTAGAGGAGTGGAGGCAGTACTAGCTGTGCGGAGCAGATCAGTATCAGCTCTACATTAGCAGCAGCCTATAAATACAGTTTCCTGGACAGACAGAGAGAGAGAGACAGGCTGGCAGAGAGACAGGCAGGCAGGCAGAGAGGCAGACAGGCAGGCAGAGAGGCAGGCAGAGAGGCAGGCAGAGAGGCAGGCAGAGAGGCAGGCAGGCAGGCAGAGAGACAGGCAGAGAGGCAGGCAGGCAGAGAGGCAGGCAGGCAGAGAGGCAGGCAGGCAGAGAGGCAGGCAGAGAGGCAGGCAGGCAGAGAGACAGGCAGAGAGACAGGCAGAGAGGCAGGCAGGCAGAGAGGCAGGCAGAGAGGCAGGCAGGCAGAGAGACAGGCAGAGAGGCAGGCAGGCAGAGAGGCAGGCAGGCAGAGAGGCAGGCAGGCAGAGAGGCAGGCAGGCAGAGAGGCAGGCAGGCAGGCAGCTGCAGACACTGTGGTGTTGCTGGCAACCTTGCCTGGGCTGCTTTTGTACCCAGGACGTCAATATCTCTTTAGCTGTCAGTCTCACTGTGAGAGGCAAATATAACAATTGAGAGAGAGAGAGGGGTAGGAGAGAGATAGACAGAGAGAGAGAGCTACATACAGGCAGACAGACAGGCAGACAAGCAGCTGTAGACACTGTAGAAGGCAGAGGCCCTGGATATCTCACTATATGTAGCTGTCTGTCTTACTGTGAGAGGTAAACACTGCAACACAGAGAAAGAGGGAAGGAGGGAGAGAGAGGGGGAAGGAGAGAAGTAGAGAAAGGGAGACAGCTGAATTTAGCTGTCTAGCTCACCTTGAGAGGTAAACACTCAGAGAAGGAGAGAGGAGGGAGAGAGAGACGGGTACACACTCAGAGGAGAGAGAGAGGGGGAGGGAGAGAGAGACGGGTACACACTCAGAGAAGGAGAGAGAGGGAGGGAGAGAGAGGGAGGGAGAGAGAGGGGGGGATAAACACTCAGAGAAGGAGAGAGAGGGAGGGAGAGAGAGGGGGGATAAACACTCAGAGAAGGAGAGAGAGGGAGGGAGAGAGAGAGGGATAAACACTCAGAGAAGGAGAGAGAGGGAGGGAGAGAGAGAGACGGGTACACACTCAGAGAAGGAGAGAGAGGGAGGGAGAGAGAGAGAGATAAACACTCAGAGAAGGAGAGAGAGGGAGGGAGAGAGAGAGATTTCACTTGCTTTGGCAATGTAAACATATGTTTAAGAAAGCCATTTGAATTGAATTGAGAGATGAAAAAGGAAACATACATAACAGGGTGTAACAGGATGTAACAGGGTGTAACAGTATGTAACAGGGTGTAACAGGGTGTAACAGGGTGTAACAGGATGTAACAGGGTGTAACAGGATGTAACAGGATGTAACAGGGTGTAACAGCATGTAACAGGGTGTAACAGGATGTAACAGGGTGTAACAGGGTGTAACAGGGTGTAACAGCATGTAACAGGGTGTAACAGGATGTAACAGTATTATTATTTTATTTATTTATAACAGGGTGTAACAGGATGTAACAGGGTGTAACAGGGTGTAACAGTATGTAACAGGGTGTAACAGGGTGTAACAGGATGTAACAGGATGTAACAGGGTGTAACAGCATGTAACAGGGTGTAACAGGATGTAACAGGGTGTAACAGGGTGTAACAGCATGTAACAGGATGTAACAGGATGTAACAGTATGTAACAGGGTGTAACAGGGTGTAACAGCGTGTAACAGGGTGTAACAGGATGTAACAGTATGTAACAGCGTGTAACAGGGTGTAACAGGGTGTAACAGGATGTAACAGGATGTAACAGGGTGTAACAGGATGTAACAGGGTGTAACAGGGTGTAACAGTATGTAACAGGGTGTAACATGATGTAACAGGATGTAACAGGGTGTAACAGGATGTAACAGGGTGTAACAGCATGTAACAGGGTGTAACAGGGTGTAACAGGATGTAACAGGATGTAACCGGGTGTAACAGGGTGTAACAGGGTGTAACAGTATGTAACAGGGTGTAACAGGGTGTAACAGGATGTAACAGGATGTAACAGGGTGTAACAGCATGTAACAGGGTGTAACAGGATGTAACAGGATGTAACAGCATGTAACAGGATGTAACAGGGTGTAACAGGGTGTAACAGCATGTAACAGGGTGTAACAGCATGTAACAGGATGTAACAGGGTGTAACAGGGTGTAACAGGGTGTAACAGCATGTAACAGGGTGTAACAGTATGTAACAGGGTGTAACAGGGTGTAACAGGGTGTAACAGGATGTAACAGGATGTAACAGGGTGTAACAAGGTGTAACAGTATGTAACAGGGTGTAACAGGGTGTAACAGGATGTAACAGGGTGTAACATGATGTAACAGGATGTAACAGGGTGTAACAGGGTGTAACAGGGTGTAACAGTATGTAACAGGATGTAACAGGGTGTAACAGTATGTAACAGGGTGTAACAGGGTGTAACAGGATGTAACAGGGTGTAACAGGATGTAACAGGGTGTAACAGGGTGTAACAGGATGTAACAGGATGTAACAGGGTGTAACAGGATGTAACAGGGTGTAACAGGGTGTAACAGGGTATAACGGTTGTAACGGGTATAACGGGTGTAACAGGGTGTAACGGGTATAACGGGTGTAACAGGATGTAACGGGTATTATGTGTGTAACGTGTGTAACAGGGTTTAACGGGTGTAATGGGTGTAACAGGGTGTAACGGGTGTAACAGGGTGTAACGGGTATAACGGGTGTAACAGGGTATAACGGGTGTAACAGGGTGTAACGGTGTAACGGGTGTAACAGGGTGTAACAGGGTATAACAGGGTGTAACGGTATAATGGGTGTAACAGGGTGTAACAGGGTATAACAGGGTGTAACGGGTGTAACAGGGTGTAACATGGTATAACGGGTGTAACAGGGTATAACAGGGTGTAACGGGTGTAACAGGGTGTAACAGGGTGTAACAGGGTGTAACAGGTATAATGGGTGTAACAGGGTGTAACAGGGTATAATGGGTGTAACAGGGTGTAACAGGTGTAACAGTGTGTAACAGGGTGTAACGGGTGTAACAGGGTATAACGGGTGTAACCGGGTGTAACAGGGTATAACGGGTGTAACAGGGTGTAACAGGGTGTAACCGTGTGTAACAGGGTGTAAATGGAAAGAGAAAGGGGGATACCTAGTCAGTTGAAGAACTGAATGCATTCAACTGAAATGTGTCTTCTGCATTTAACCCAACCCCTCTGAATCAGAGAGGTGCGGAGTGCTGCCTTAATCGACATTCACGTCACAGGGTATAACAGGGTATAACAGGGTGTAACAGGGTACAACAGGCCGTAACAGGTTATAACAGGGTGTAACAGGGTATAACATGGTATAACGGGTGTAGCTGGTGTAACAGGGTGTAACATGTTGTAACAGGGTATAACAGGGTGTAACAGGGTATAACAGGGTGTAACAGGGTGTAACAGGGTATAACAGGGTGTAACAGGGTATAACAGGGTGTAACAGGGTGTAACAGGGTGTAACAGCGTGTAACAGGGTGTAACAGGATGTAACAGTATGTAACAGCGTGTAACAGGGTGTAACAGGGTGTAACAGGATGTAACAGGATGTAACAGGGTGTAACAGCATGTAACAGGGTGTAACAGGGTGTAACAGTATGTAACAGGGTGTAACATGATGTAACAGGATGTAACAGGGTGTAACAGGATGTAACAGGGTGTAACAGCATGTAACAGGGTGTAACAGGGTGTAACAGGATGTAACCGGGTGTAACAGGGTGTAACAGGGTGTAACAGTATGTAACAGGGTGTAACAGGGTGTAACAGGATGTAACAGGATGTAACAGGGTGTAACAGCATGTAACAGGGTGTAACAGGATGTAACAGGATGTAACAGCATGTAACAGGATGTAACAGGGTGTAACAGGGTGTAACAGCATGTAACAGGGTGTAACAGCATGTAACAGGATGTAACAGGGTGTAACAGGGTGTAACAGGGTGTAACAGCATGTAACAGGGTGTAACAGTATGTAACAGGGTGTAACAGGGTGTAACAGGGTGTAACAGGATGTAACAGGATGTAACAGGGTGTAACAAGGTGTAACAGTATGTAACAGGGTGTAACAGGGTGTAACAGGATGTAACAGGGTGTAACATGATGTAACAGGATGTAACAGGGTGTAACAGGGTGTAACAGGGTGTAACAGTATGTAACAGGATGTAACAGGGTGTAACAGGGTGTAACAGTATGTAACAGGGTGTAACAGGGTGTAACAGGATGTAACAGGGTGTAACAGGATGTAACAGGGTGTAACAGGGTGTAACAGGATGTAACAGGATGTAACAGGGTGTAACAGGATGTAACAGGGTGTAACAGGGTGTAACAGGGTATAACGGTTGTAACGGGTATAACGGGTGTAACAGGGTGTAACGGGTATAACGGGTGTAACAGGATGTAACGGGTATTATGTGTGTAACGTGTGTAACAGGGTTTAACGGGTGTAATGGGTGTAACAGGGTGTAACGGGTGTAACAGGGTGTAACGGGTATAACGGGTGTAACAGGGTATAACGGGTGTAACAGGGTGTAACGGTGTAACGGGTGTAACAGGGTGTAACAGGGTATAACAGGGTGTAACGGTATAATGGGTGTAACAGGGTATAACAGGGTGTAACGGGTGTAACAGGGTGTAACATGGTATAACGGGTGTAACAGGGTATAACAGGGTGTAACGGGTGTAACAGGGTGTAACAGGGTGTAACAGGGTGTAACAGGTATAATGGGTGTAACAGGGTGTAACAGGGTGTAACAGGGTATAATGGGTGTAACAGGGTGTAACAGGTGTAACAGTGTGTAACAGGGTGTAACGGGTGTAACAGGGTATAACGGGTGTAACCGGGTGTAACAGGGTATAACGGGTGTAACAGGGTGTAACAGGGTGTAACCGTGTGTAACAGGGTGTAAATGGAAAGAGAAAGGGGGATACCTAGTCAGTTGAAGAACTGAATGCATTCAACTGAAATGTGTCTTCTGCATTTAACCCAACCCCTCTGAATCAGAGAGGTGCGGAGTGCTGCCTTAATCGACATTCACGTCACAGGGTATAACAGGGTATAACAGGGTGTAACAGGGTACAACAGGCCGTAACAGGTTATAACAGGGTGTAACAGGGTATAACATGGTATAACGGGTGTAGCTGGTGTAACAGGGTGTAACAGGGTGTAACAGGGTATAACAGGGTGTAACAGGGTATAACAGGGTATAACAGGGTATAACAGGGTGTAACAGGGTATACCAGGGTGTAACAAGGTGTAACAGGGTGTAATAGGGTGTAATAGGGTGTAACATGGTGTAACAGGGTATAATAGGGTGTAACAGGGTGTAACAGGGTATACCATGGTATAACAAGGTGTAATGGGTGTAACAGGGTATAGCAGGGTGTAACAGGGTATAACAGGGTGTAACAGGGTATAACAGGGTGTAACAGGGTGTAACAGGGTATAGCAGGGTGTAACAGGGTATAACAGGGTGTAACAGGGTGTAACAGGGTATAGCAGGGTGTAACAGGGTATAACAGGGTGTAACAGGGTGTAACAGGGTATAGCAGGGTGTAACAGGGTATAACAGGGTGTAACAGGGTGTAACAGGGTATAGCAGGGTGTAACAGGGTATAACAGGGTGTAACAGGGTATAGCAGGGTGTAACAGGGTATAACAGGGTGTAACAGGGTGTAACAGGGTATAGCAGGGTGTAACAGGGTATAACAGGGTGTAACAGGCTATAACAGGGTGTAACAGGGTATAGCAGGGTGTAACAGGGTGTAACAGGGTATAACAGGGTGTAACAGGGTATAACAGGGTATAACAGGGTATAACAGGGTGTAACAGGGTATAACAGGGTGTAACAAGGTGTAACAGGGTGTAATAGGGTGTAATAGGGTGTAACATGGTGTAACAGGGTATAATAGGGTGTAACAGGGTGTAACAGGGTATACCATGGTATAACAAGGTGTAATGGGTGTAACAGGGTATAGCAGGGTGTAACAGGGTATAACAGGGTGTAACAGGGTATAACAGGGTGTAACAGGGTGTAACAGGGTATAGCAGGGTGTAACAGGGTATAACAGGGTGTAACAGGGTGTAACAGGGTATAGCAGGGTGTAACAGGGTATAACAGGGTGTAACAGGGTGTAACAGGGTATAGCAGGGTGTAACAGGGTATAACAGGGTGTAACAGGGTATAGCAGGGTGTAACAGGGTGTAACAGGGTATAGCAGGGTGTAACAGGGTATAACAGGGTATAACAGGGTGTAACAAGGTGTAACAGGGTGTAATAGGGTGTAATAGGGTGTAACATGGTGTAACAGGGTATAATAGGGTGTAACAGGGTGTAACAGGGTATACCATGGTATAACAAGGTGTAATGGGTGTAACAGGGTATAGCAGGGTGTAACAGGGTATAACAGGGTGTAACAGGGTATAACAGGGTGTAACAGGGTGTAACAGGGTATAGCAGGGTGTAACAGGGTATAACAGGGTGTAACAGGGTATAGCAGGGTGTAACAGGGTATAACAGGGTGTAACAGGGTGTAACAGGGTATAGCAGGGTGTAACAGGGTGTAACAGGGTATAACAGGGTGTAACAGGCTATAACAGGGTGTAACAGGGTATAGCAGGGTGTAACAGGGTGTAACAGGGTATAACAGGGTGTAACAGGGTATAACAGGGTATAACAGGGTATAACAGGGTGTAACAGGGTATAACAGGGTGTAACAAGGTGTAACAGGGTGTAATAGGGTGTAACATGGTGTAACAGGGTATAATAGGGTGTAACAGGGTGTAACAGGGTATACCATGGTATAACAAGGTGTAATGGGTGTAACAGGGTATAGCAGGGTGTAACAGGGTATAACAGGGTGTAACAGGGTATAACAGGGTGTAACAGGGTATAGCAGGGTGTAACAGGGTATAACAGGGTGTAACAGGGTGTAACAGGGTATAGCAGGGTGTAACAGGGTATAACAGGGTGTAACAGGGTATAGCAGGGTGTAACAGGGTATAACAGGGTGTAACAGGGTATAGCAGGGTGTAACAGGGTATAGCAGGGTGTAACAGGGTATAGCAGGGTGTAACAGGGTATAACAGGGTATAGCAGGGTGTAACAGGGTATAGCAGGGTGTAACAGGGTATAACAGGGTGTAACAGGGTATAACATGGTATAACGGGTGTAACGGGTGTAACAGGGTGTAACATGTTGTAACAGGGTATAACAGGGTGTAACAGGGTGTAACAGGGTATAGCAGGGTGTAACAGGGTATAACAGGGTGTAACAGGGTGTAACAGGGTATAGCAGGGTGTAACAGGGTATAACAGGGTGTAACAGGGTATAACATGGTATAACGGGTGTAACGGGTGTAACAGGGTGTAACATGTTGTAACAGGGTATAACAGGGTGTAACAGGGTATAGCAGGGTGTAACAGGGTATAACAGGGTAATTTAGATGTGACCTAGGTCAGTATTGTGACTCAGGATGGATATGGAAGTATGACTGTGAATAAGTGAACATGCCTGTGAATGGGTGAATAGGGTCAGAACCAACTGAATATGACTGTGAATGGGTGAATAGGGTCAGAACCAACAGAATATGACTGTGAATGGGTGAATAGGGTCAGAACCAACTGAATATGACTGTGAATAGGTAAAAAGGGTCAGAACCAACCGAATATGACTGAATGGGTGAATAGGGTCAGACCCAACTGAATATGACTGTGAATGGGTGAATAGGGTTAGAACCAACTGAATATGACTGTGAATGGGTGAATAGGGTCAGACCCAACTGAATATGACTGTGAATGGGTGAATAGGGTTAGAACCAACTGAATATGAGTGTGAATGGGTGAATATGACTGTGAATGGGTGAAT
>NC_059221.1:49555251-49560251 GCF_020615455.1 Coregonus clupeaformis | reverse complement strand
TCTGATTGGGTAGAGATGATCCAATCGCTGATGACTTTGTTTTGTACAACACCCCTCATTTTGACATCACAACAAACGACTTAAACGATGGCAGTCTCAGACTGAAGTATGTAGCGAACGCAGAGCAGAGGAAGAATGCAGTTTGATTCATCAGTCAACCCTCCTTCAGCTGCTCCTTATATGGCTGTCAACAAGGTCAGAATTGGCTGCTACAGTGTTAGTGCTATTGGGAAGGATTGGCTCTGATTGGCTATTAAAGTATTACAGCTTGGGGCTGTACCTCACATTCACGCCACCTACCCATGCACTTGCATTTATGGTAGATGTGAGTCTAGCAGCCAGTGTCAGTGAGAGACAGAGATACAGAGAGACAGCTGCTTACTGTACATGGCTGTCAACAGGGCAGTGGGTCTGTGTCTGAGTAGTATTGGCTGTCAACAGGGCAGTGGGTCTGTGTCTGAGTAATATTGGCTGTCAACAGGGCAGTTGGTCTGTGTCTGAGTAGTATTGGCTGTCAACAGGGCAGTTGGTCTGTGTCTGAGTAGTATTGGCTGTCAACAGGGCAGTTGGTCTGTGTCTGAGTAATATTGGCTGTCAACAGGGCAGTTGGTCTGTGTCTGAGAAGTTTTGGCTGTCAACAGGGCAGTGGGTCTGTGTCTGAGTAGTATTGGCTGTCAACAGGGCAGTGGGTCTGTGTCTGAGAAGTTTTGGCTGTCAACAGGGCAGTGGGTCTGTGTCTGAGTAGTATTGGCTGTCAACAGGGCAGTGGGTCTGTGTCTGAGTAGTATTGGCTGTCAACAGGGCAGTGGGTCTGTGTCTGAGTAGTATTGGCTGTCAACAGGGCAGTGGGTCTGTGTCTGAGTAGTATTGGCTGTCACAGTATTACAGCTGTGACAAGATTAGATGCAACCCAATGTTTACAGTGGGGAAAAAAAGTATTTAGTCAGCCACCAATTGTGCAAGTTCTCCCACTTAAAAAGATGAGAGAGGCCTGTAATTTTCATCATAGGTACACGTCAACTATGACAGACAAATTGAGATTTTTTTTCTCCATTTTTAATGAATTTATTTGCAAATTATGGTGGAAAATAAGTATTTGGTCACCTACAAACAAGCAAGATTTCTGGCTCTCACAGACCTGTAACTTCTTCTTTAAGAGGCTCCTCTGTCCTCCACTTGTTACCTGTATTAATGGCACCTGTTTGAACTTGTTATCAGTATAAAAGACACCTGTCCACAACCTCAAACAGTCACACTCCAAACTCCACTATGGCCAAGACCAAAGAGCTGTCAAAGGACACCAGAAACAAAATTGTAGACCTGCACCAGGCTGGGAAGACTGAATCTGCAATAGGTAAGTAGCTTGGTTTGAAGAAATCAACTGTGGGAGCAATTATTAGGAAATGGAAGACATACAAGACCACTGATAATCTCCCTCGATCTGGGGCTCCACGCAAGATCTCACCCCGTGGGGTCAAAATGATCACAAGAATGGTGAGCAAAAATCCCAGAACCACACGGGGGGGACCTAGTGAATGACCTGCAGAGAGCTGGGACCAAAGTAACAAAGCCTACCATCAGTAACACACTACGCCGCCAGGGACTCAAATCCTGCAGTGCCAGACGTGTCCCCCTGCTTAAGCCAGTACATGTCCAGGCCCGTCTGAAGTTTGCTAGAGTGCATTTGGATGATCCAGAAGAGGATTGGGAGAATGTCATATGGTCAGATGAAACCAAAATATAACTTTTTGGTAAAAACTCAACTTGTCGTGTTTGGAGGACAAAGAATGCTGAGTTGCATCCAAAGAACACCATACCTACTGTGAAGCATGGGGGTGGAAACATCATGCTTTGGGGCTGTTTTTCTGCAAAGGGACCAGGACAACTGATCCGTTTAAAGGAAAGAATGAATGGGGCCATTTATCGTGAGATTTTGATTGAAAACCTCCTTCCATCAGCAAGGGCATTGAAGATGAAACGTGGCTGGGTCTTTCAGCATGACAATGATCCCAAACACACCGCCCGGGCAATGAAGGAGTGGCTTCGTAAGAAGCATTTCAAGGTCCTGGAGTGGCCTAGCCAGTCTCCAGATCTCAACCCCATAGAAAATCTTTGGAGGGAGTTGAAAGTCCATGTTGCCCAGCGACAGCCCCAAAACATCACTGCTCTAGAGGAGATCTGCATGGAGGAATGGGCCAAAATACCAGCAACAGTGTGTGAAAACCTTGTGAAGACTTACAGAAAACGTTTGACCTGTGTCATTGCCAACAAAGGGTATATAACAAAGTATTGAGAAACTTTTGTTATCGACCAAATACTTATTTTCCACCATAATTTGCAAATAAATTCATTAAAAATCCTACAATGTGATTTTCTGGATTTTCATTTCTCATTTTGTCTGTCATAGTTGACGTGTACCTATGATGAAAATTACAGGCCTCTCTCATCTTTTTAAGTGGGAGAACTTGCACAATTGGTGGCTGACTAAATACTTTTTTTCCCCACTGTATGTCTACCCTTGGCCTTTCATAAGGCTTATAAATCTAGTCTCCACTGTCAGCGTGCTAGAGAGAGAGAGAGAGAGAGAGAGAGAGAGGAGAGAGAGAGAGAGAGAGAGAGAGAGAGAGAGAGAGAGAGAGAGAGAGAGAGAGAGAGAGAGAGAGAGAGAGAGAGAGAGAGAGAGAGAGAGAGAGAGAACCCCCCAGCACCTACACCAGTGGTTCTATCTTGGGGGACAGACAGAGACAGAGACAGAGACAGAGACAGAGACCAGGCAGACCAGGGCCTGTTATGAGCCAAATGTGATCATGTAACTTCATTCAGGGGGAATGTTCTTAGACTAAAATAAAAGACAAAACAGAGGTGTTGTCTCACTGTGTATATGTGTGTATATGTGTGTGTGTGAGAGAGAGAGAGAGAGAGAGAGAGACTCTGTGTGTATGCTCTTTTTAAACAGTCCTAACGCTGTAACCAGTTCAGTCCAGACTTCTTCTTTCCCTCCTGTTCAATGTATCTTGTCATTGTCTTCCCCGCAGATGAAAGAGAAGACGTTCAAAAGAAGACTTTCTCAAAATGGATAAACTCACAGTTTTCTAAGGTAAGCCAATTTACCTCTCACACACACACACACACACACACACACACACACACACACACACACACACACACATACATCAGACTGACTGGCTGGCTCTGTTCTTGTTTTGCTATTCAAAAGGGCAACACTCGCTATTTACAATATAGGACTATGGTATTGTTCTGTTCTGGTTTCTCACAGACCACCTAGTAACAATATAGGACTATGGTATTGTTCTGTTCTGGTTTCTCACAGACCACCTAGTAACAATATAGGACTATGGTATTGTTCTGTTCTGGTTTCTCACAGACCACCTAGTAACAATATAGAACTATGGTATTGTTCTGTTCTGGTTTCTCACAGACCACCTAGTAACAATATAGAACTATGGTATTGCTCTCTTCTGGTTTCTCACAGACCACCACAGTTGAAGTCAATATTGACTTTTCCAGTAGAATAGAATAGAGGTGACCCCCATAGGGCAAGTTCACCTGCAGACAATAACATCAGCTTAGCCTTAGCCCATTCACATTGAGGGCCATGTCTTGAAAGATTGAAAAGGCAGTGCTTCTCCTATCCATGAACGAAGAGCAATTCAGTTACGCTGCGTCCCAAATGGCACCCTATTCCATATTTGGTGCACTACTTTTGACCAGGGGTTGGGGGGGGCATAGGGCTCTGGTCAAAAGTAGTGCACTGTATATGAAGTATTGTGCCATTTGGAACATATTCTTAGATTGAAACTGCTTCCCTCATCCATGAATGAAGGTCGTCATTTGTTCCCCAAACGGCACACTATTCCCTTTACAGTGTGCTGCTTTTGACCAGAGCCCATAAACGTAGTGCACTGTATGCAGTAGGTAATAGGGTACCAGTTGAGACACAGTCCTAGTGTTCCCCATAGTAATAGGATTCTATTTTGATGGTGTTCCCCAAAGCCATTCTCCTGATGGACCAATCAATGACTAGAGAATAGCCATGGTGGAACCATGATGGAACTGGGATTAGAAGCAAACGATGGAGTGATAATGATGATGATGATGATGACGCTGGAGAGATCTTCCTGTAGATTGAGCTGTTATGTGACACAGTGGTTAGTTATTACTGGTGGCTGTCACTGTGAAGACAGTGAGGAGTGTGTTAGGTGTGTGTTTGTGCTGGTGTGTGTGTGTGTGTGTGTGTGTGTGTGTTAACATGTCAGTGACCAGGATGAAATGTGTGTATTGGGTTGTTTGTGTACCAATGTGTCTTCATGTGAATAATGTGTCTGTTAGTGTGTGTACCTGTGTGTTACAGGAGTGGGTCGCAGTTCTGGAGCGACCCACTAGGTGCCATCCTCCGACAACCAGGTACTCGAGAAGTGTTCTCCCTGTGTCATTGTGTTTTTCCACTCAGAGTTAGTATTTCGTATTGTTTGCTGTCAGCCTGTTTTTTGGAGACCTATGTGCTCCTCACTTGTTTTCGTGAATAGTCCGTTGTTTTGTATCCTGGCCTTTGGACCACCAGTAAAGATACTCGTTTCACCCTCCTTGCCTACTGCCTACTGTCTATCCTGCACCGTACCTGGGTCACACCTCACACCAACCCTTACACCTGTGTGTCTTCATGTGGATAACGTGTCTGTTACTGTGTGTACCTGTGTGTCTACATCAGCGGTTCCCAACATCTTCTGTTCCGGGGAACACCAAATCACTGTCAAAAGCTCTTGAGGACCACCATTCGCAGAGTCATATTTGTTTTTTACATCAAATATCTTGGCGGTCAATTTTAGCAGTGAATGTAACAAATGAAATACCTATTATTATTATAAACAATTTGCATTGTGAAAACTAATATAAACATTGCTTATAATACCAACTGTTATTGGACCACAGGTTGGAAACCACTGGTCTACATGTGGATCAATGTGTGTCTGTCTAGATGT